>NC_091371.1:12272484-12282484 GCF_038502225.1 Cherax quadricarinatus | reverse complement strand
CCACACCTAGCCAAGCACGTAAAGAAACTAGAGAAAGTGCAAAGGTTTGCAACAAGACTAGTCCCAGAGCTAAGAGGTATGTCCTACGAGGAGAGGTTAAGGGAAATCAACCTGACGACACTGGAGGACAGGAGAGATAGGGGGGACATGATAACGACATACAAAATACTGAGAGGAATTGACAAGGTGGACAAAGACAGGATGTTCCAGAGATTGGACACAGCAACAAGGGGACACAGTTGGAAGTTGAAGACACATATGAATCACAGGGATGTTAGGAAGTATTTCTTCAGCCACAGAGTAGTCAGTAAGTGGAATAGCTTGGGAAGCGATGTAGTGGAGGCAGGATCCATACATAGCTTTAAGCAGAGGTATGATAAAGCTCACGGTTCAGGGAGAGTGACCTAGTAGCTATCAGTGAAGAGGTTGGGCCAGGAGCTCGGACTCGACCCCTGCAACCTCAACTAGGTGAGTACACACACACACACACACACGCACAACATATATATATATATATATATATATATATATATATATATATATATATATATATATATATATATATACACACACACACACACACACACAACACGTTAGTGTCAAGCATGGTGCTGGTGGATTAAAACATGCTCGCTGACATTCCTAATATTCCTGCCGCTTCGTCATCCCTCACACACTTTATTTCTGACAAATTTTGACAGCTGCAAAAAAATACAAGTGTCAGATAAAATTTATTAGTGAGAACAACAGTTGTTTTCTGTATTTATGTGTAGCAGGATTTTCTAACAGACATGACTGTACAATGTAAATAATAATAATAATAATAATAATAATAATAATAATAATAATAATAATGGACTACCCATGGCCATTCCAAGCATTTTTTCTAATAAGTATTCATCACAATATCCTGGCTGGAAGAACTTACTGTATTACGTAAGTCGCAATATTTCTGTTAGCTCTCTTGGTGCTAATAGGAATGCATCCTAGGAATTTTGTGTATCCTCATGCGCTTTCCTGTCCACAGGATGGATGTGAGGTGTACAGTAAACTAGCCACTACCATCCACAAGATGGATGTGAGGTGTACAATAAACTAGCCACTACCATCCACAAGATGGATGTGAGGTGTACAGTAAACTAGCCACTACCATCCACAAGATGGCTGTGAGGTGTACAGTAAACTAGCCACTACCATCCACAGGATGGATGTGAGGTGTACAGTAAACTAGCCACTACCATCCACAAGATGGCTGTGAGGTGTACAGTAAACTAGCCACTACCATCCACAGGATGGATGTGAGGTGTACAATAAACTAGCCACTACCATCCACAAGATGGATGTGAGGTGTACAGTAAACTAGCCACTACCATCCACAGGATGGATGTGAGGTGTACAGTAAACTAGCCACTACCATCCACTAGATGGATGTGAGGTGTACAATAAACTAGCCACTACCATCCACAAGATGGATGTGAGGTGTACAATAAACTAGCCACTACCATCCACAAGATGGATGTGAGGCGTACAGTAAACTAGCCACTACCATCCACAGGATGGATGTGAGGTGTACAATAAACTAGCCACTACCATCCACAGGATGGATGTGAGGTGTACAGTAAACTAGCCACTATCATCCACAGGATGGATGTGAGGTGTACAGTAAACTAGCCACTACCATCCACAGGATGGATGTGAGGTGTACAATAAACTAGCCACTACCATCCACAGGATGGATGTGAGGTGTACAATAAACTAGCCACTACCATCCACAGGATGGATGTGAGGTGTACAATAAACTAGCCACTACCATCCACAGGATGGATGTGAGGTGTACAATAAACTAGCCACTACCAGCCATTTTAATGACACTAGCCATTAAAATGGCTAGTGTCATTAAAGGAATTATTTTGGGTAGTTTTAAAAATGGGTTAGACAACTAGATGAGCTACAAGTATTAGTTGTGACTAGGATGTGCCTAGTACGGGCCAGTAGGCCCATACTAGGCAGTAAACTTAATTGTGCGGAAATACAGTGTTAGGTGGTAATGCATTGTCACTTGGTCACAATGGTGTCCCGTAACTCGGTTAGTAGCGCACTCAGCTCACACACCGAGGACCGCGGTTCGATCCCCGGTACTGATAAAAACATTTGGGCGTGTTTCTCTAAGACACTTGCTGTTTCTGTCCCCCTAGCAGTAAATACGTACCTGGGTGTTAGTCGACTGGTGTGGGTCGCATCCTGGGGACAAAATTGACTTAATTTGCCGGAAATGCTGTGCATAACAAGGGGCTTTCTGTATAGTATGTCACTGATGTCAGCTATGGTCTGTATACGTTGAATCGTGTACTTGAAATAAAAATTATTATTATTAATATTATTATTATAAACATAATAAACTCTTTGTGTATACATACTGAGTGATGTATACCTCTCGGTGTATATATCCTGTTAAATATACATGTATACTTAATTATTAATACTCGAGAAGTAACCCAAATCTTTTTTCAATAATATTCTTCCAACATAAAAGGAGAGAATATTTAACATAAACAATGCACATTGTTGGTTTTTATTTTGCTATTGTTTTGACGAGCTTAACAATAGCAGAACAAGCTTTGTCGCCTAGTTGAGTGCACAGAAGATGACCGTATTAAAAATGGTTTTTCTTTTCCTTGATACTTTGATCCCACACGGGGCGTGTGTGTGTAACACTAGTGGTGTTTGACACGGTAACACAAACACGGGGCGTGTGTGTGTGTGTAACACTAGTGGTGTTTGACACGGTAACACAAACACGGGGCGTGTGTGTGTGTGTAACACTAGTGGTGTTTGACACGGTAATACAAACACGGGGCGTGTGTGTGTGTGTAACACTAGTGGTGTTTGACACGGTAATACAAACACGGGGCGTGTGTGTGTGTGTAACACTAGTGGTGTTTGACACGGTAATACAAACACGGGGCGTGTGTGTGTGTGTAACACTAGTGATGTTTGACACGGTAATACAAACACGGGGCGTGTGTGTGTGTGTAACACTAGTGGTGTTTAACACGGTAACAAACACGGGGCGTGTGTGTGTGTGTGTAACACTAGTGGTGTTTGACACGGTAATACAAACACGGGGCGTGTGTGTGTATGTAACACTAGTGGTGTTTGACACGGTAATACAAACACGGGGCGTGTGTGTGTGTGTGTGTGTAACACTAGTGGTGTTTGACACGTGTATGTAACACTAGTGGTGTTTGACACGGTAACACAAACACGGGGTGTGTGTGTGTAACACTAGTGGTGTTTGACACGGTAACACAAACACGGGGTGTGTGTGTGTAACACTAGTGGTGTTTGACACGGTAACACAAACACGGGGCGTGTGTGTGTGTATGTAACACTAGTGGTGTTTGACACGGTAACACAAACACGGGGTGTGTGTGTGTAACACTAGTGGTGTTTGACACGGTAACACAAACACGGGGCGTGTGTGTGTAACACTAGTGGTGTTTGACACGGTAATACAAACACGGGGCGTGTGTGTGTAACACTAGTGGTGTTTGACACGGTAACACAAACACGGGGCGTGTGTGTGTATGTAACACTAGTGGTGTTTGACACGGTAATACAAACACGGGGCGTGTGTGTGTGTGTAACACTAGTGGTGTTTGACACGGTAATATAAACACGGGGCGTGTGTGTGTAACACTAGTGGTGTTTGACACGGTAACACAAACACGGGGCGTGTGTGTGTAACACTAGTGGTGTTTGACACGGTAACACAAACACGGGGCGTGTGTGTGTGTGTAACACTAGTGGTGTTTAACACGGTAACACAAACACGGGGCGTGTGTGTGTGTGTGTAACACTAGTGGTGTTTAACACGGTAACACAAACACGGGGCGTGTGTGTGTGTGTTTAACACTAGTGGTGTTTAACACGGTAACACAAACACGGGGCGTGTGTGTGTGTGTAACACTAGTGGTGTTTGACACGGTAACACAAACACGGGGCGTGTGTGTGTATGTAACACTAGTGGTGTTTGACACGGTAATACAAACACGGGGCGTGTGTGTGTATGTAACACTAGTGGTGTTTGACACGGTAATACAAACACGGGGCGTGTGTAACACTAGTGGTGTTTGACACGGTAACACAAACACGGGGCGTGTGTGTGTAACACTAGTGGTTGACACGGTAATACAAACACGGGGCGTGTGTGTGTGTGTGTAACACTAGTGGTGTTTGACACGGTAACACAAACACGGGGCGTGTGTGTGTAACACTAGTGGTGGTTGACACGGTAACACAAACACGGAGCGTGTGTGTGTGTGTGTAACACTAGTGGTGGTTGACACGGTAACACAAACACGGACCGTGTGTGTGTGTAACACTAGTGGTGTTTGACACCGCAACACAAACACGGTGTGTGTGTGTGTGTAACACCAATGGTGTTTGATACGATAACACAAACACGGAGCGTGTGTGCGTAACACCAGTGGTGTTTGACACGGTAACACAAACACGGAGCGTGTGTGATGGTAACACAGTCTGTAACAATATAAACACCATCTGTGATAATATAAACCCCAGCTGTGACAACACTATAAACACCAGCTGTGACTACATTATAAACACCAGCTGTGACTACAATATAAACACCAGCTGTGACTACATTATAAACACCAGCTGTGACTACATTATAAACACCAGCTGTGACTATAAACACCAGCTGTGACAACAGTATAAACACCAGCTGTGACTACAATATAAACACCATCTGTGACTACATTATAAACACCAGCTGTGACTACATTATAAACACCAGCTGTGACTATAAACACCAGCTGTGACAACAGTATAAACACCAGCTGTGACTACAATATAAACACCATCTGTGACTACATTATAAACACCAGCTGTGACTACATTATAAACACCAGCTGTGACTATAAACACCAGCTGTGACAACAGTATAAACACCAGCTGTGACTACAGTACAAACATCAGCTGTGACAATATAAAAAAATATAGTGACCTTATACTGTAACACACTGTGACCTTGTCTGCTACACTTACTTTCCAAGGTTAACTTGGTGGAAAACGTCGACCCCTGACCTCTGAGCTTGAACAAAGGTCATGATGGTGTGCAGGTGTGCCTGTCCACTGTCCCTATAACAGCTGTCAGGTCATGCACGCCAACACTCACGCACTGTAACAAGGCTAATATTAAGCACTTTTCATATTGGACAATCACCCAAGATTCTTTACACACACTCAGACACGCCACATCACTCACGGAGATTTAATATTTCAGTTATATATTTCGATATTTTAATTAAAAAATAACATATATGCAGATTTGACACTTTTATCATTAATAAATTAGTGAAATAGTCAAATAGTGCCTAATTATTAGCACCTAATTACTAGTACCTAATTACTATTGTAATTACTAGTACCTAATTATTAGTACCTAATTACTAGTACCTAATTACTATTGTAATTACTAGTACCTAATTATTAGTACCTAGTTACTAGTATCTAATTACTAGTGTCTATTTACTAGTACCTACTTACTGGTGTCTAATCGTATAGATTAGTTTTTATAATCGCCGAGGTGCCTGTGGGTACCTCGGGGAGTCTCTGGTATTGTCAGTTTAATGGTTGTTTCAACTAATGGCGGTTAATTTTGCTTTATTTTATATTGTTTGCTTTTGATGCGTGTTTGGTTCTTACTAGTGTTTTTGTTATATTATTCTACCTTTTGTGTTCGTGTGTATTTGTTGTTATTATCAAGAACACTGAGTGTTCTGCAGTTCCAAGCGTTCGTCACTACTGAAAAGTGACTTCGGGTTTTTAACCCCGGAGAGTTAGCCACCCAGGATAATGTAAGAGTCAGGGCCTCATCCAGGACTCTGTTGTCTTATTTCCCCCCAGGATGCGACGCACACCAGTCGACTAACACCCAGGTAACTACTCACTTTCTAGGTGAACGGGACAGCAGGTGTAAGGAAACACGCCCAATGTTTCTACCCTTGCCGGGGATCGATCCACGGACACTCAGTGTGTGAAGCGAGACTGTTGCCTACTAGGCCACGGGACACTATATGCCTTACTACTAGCCTTTGAAATGGCCCGAGTTAGGATAGCAACTCTTTATACTGTGAATGCAAGGGTATAAAAAATAAAATGTATATTTAGATCAGTTCGGCTTGTTTGAGCACCCTTGCCTGACGAGCGAGTTATATATATATAAGAGATGGCGGTGCTTCTCCAGGACCACAGGCACGCTGCTGCTGCTGCTGCTGTGGTCGTACACGGGGGAAATCACAGGTAACGGCAGCTCTTAGAGAGCACATTCTGCCCAGCACTAAGGTAATGAATGTTCCACGCTACACCCAGGCACCAGCAGCCAATCTTAAGAGTGCTACTGGGGAAAAATGTTGATTCAGTAACAGCATGGCTTCAGAGAGTGAGCTTGCCTAATGATTCGCTCCTTTAGAGCCTTAAGTCATCAATTGATAAAGCTTTAATATAATGTAACATTGTCCCAATTAAACTTGTTTTTGTCCACGTAAGTCATTAAGGCTGCTTGTCTACTGTTCACCGCCATTCAAGGATACTTTATCCTTAATATAGAGACCATGGTAACCTCTCTGTGTGCATACTGAGGTATACACCTCGCTAAGTGTGTATATATATATATATATATATATATATATATATATATATATATAAACATCGAGAGAAAAAAAACTCTTCAGAATATATACAAAGTGAGGGGCCAGGTGACGTCACCCCTGACATTCACACACATGTTCTGACCGGGTTTTGGGGCAATATTGGAATTTTTTTTTTCCTCTCGTTTTTTGCATATGTGTGATTACGTGTTTGTGTCTGCAGGAGCAGAATTAACCTTGTTGTATCCTGTGACTTTGTATTTGAATCTACTAGAGCAGAATTAAGTTCGTTGTGTCTTGTGTTTGTGTCTACAGGAGCAGAATTAAGTTCGTTGTGTCTTGTCTCTGGTGTTTAAACCATCCTTGAATTTTGTGAATGTTATCAAATATTTGTAGTTGCAAGGGTCTAGTCTCAGCTCCTGGTCCCGTCTCTAAACTTTCTGTTCGCCGAGTTTGCTTCCTCGTATACTTGTAAGCCATATCATGCCTGTTCTTAAAACCTTGTAAGGAGTCTGCTTCCACTACTTTGTAAAATCATTTCACTTCCTCACGGCCCTGAGGATAAAAAAATACGTCTTTACATACCCGTGTTTCACCTGTGTCTCTAACTTCATGTTTTTTCCTCGTGTACCTGTTTCTTGCCTCTTAAAATAGTTTATTCCTGTTCATCCTCTCCTTTGGGTATTATATAAGTAGTTACCATGTCTGCTCTCTAATGTCGTAAAGTTCAGTTTCTTTAGTCTCTCCTCATAGTTAACTTTCCTTAACTCCGGGACTAGTTTTGTTGCAAACCTTTGTACTTTCTCCAGCTTCTTGACATGCTTTATCAGGGGGGGGGGTTCATTGCTGGTGTGTGTGTTTGAGGGGGGAGGGGAGGAGGTGCGTGTATTCAACTCTATGCAGTTGCAGAGGTCGGGTCTTAGCTCCTTGTGTTCTTAAAACATATTGTGTTGTGTTATGCTGGGTACATGTTCTTTGGTGGTTGGGTTCGTAAAGCATCGTACCGTGAGAGAGAGAGAGAGAGAGAGAGAGAGAGAGAGAGAGAGAGAGAGAGAGAGCGTACAGTATTCTGGAAGCTAGCTTCATGATAGGTTGGTAAAGCTCTTCTCTTGAATGACGTGCTTTATTTTTTTAGGAGTATAAAGGTTAGCAGGGTCACCTAGCAGGTGCAGTATGTCAAAGGTTGACTTCTAAACTTCAGTATATTCACCTAACACAGTGCTTCCCCATCCTATGGTCGCGACCCAACTGACAGTCACCAGGTCTTCCTGAGGGACGCGGCACAGACACAAAAGAAATATAAAATTAGTGATATACGGAGATTACTTTACTATCATGATGATTAACTCAGTAAAACTATAGATACACACAGCGCATGAAAATAATTGTTGACAGTACATGTACCAGCGTTGAGGCTAGCCAGGACAGGACAAGACTGTATTATAGTGCATGATGTACCAGCGTTGAGACTAGCCAGGACAGGACAAGACTGCATTATAGTGCATGATGTACCAGCGTTGAGACTAGCCAGGACAGGACAAGACTGTATTATAGTGCATGATGTACCAGCGTTGAGACTAGCCAGGACAGGACAAGACTGTATTATAGTGCATGATGTACCAGCGTTGAGACTAGCCAGGACAGGACAAGACTGTATTATAGTGCATGATGTACCAGCGTTGAGACTAGCCAGGACAGGACAAGACTGTATTATAGTGCATGATGTACCAGCGTTGAGGCTAGCCAGGACAGGACAAGACTGTATTATAGTGCATGATGTACCAGCGTTGAGGCTAGCCAGGACAGGACAAGTCTGTATTATAGTGCATGATGTACCAGCGTTGAGGCTAGCCAGGACAGGACAAGTCTGTATTATAGTGCATGATGTACCAGCGTTGAGGCTAGCCAGGACAGGACAAGTCTGTATTATAGTGCATGATGTACCAGCGTTGAGGCTAGCCAGGACAGGACAAGTCTGTATTATAGTGCATGATGTACCAGCGTTGAGGCTAGCCAGGACAGGACAAGTCTGTATTATAGTGCATGATGTACCAGCGTTGAGGCTAGCCAGGACAGGACAAGTCTGTATTATAGTGCATGATGTACCAGCGTTGAGGGTAGCCAGGACAGGACAAGTCTGTATTAATGTATGATGTACCAGCGTTGAGAGTAGACAGGCTAGGACAAGACTATTAATGTATGATGTACCAGCGTTGAGGGTAGACAGGCTAGGACAAGACTGTATTAATGTATGATGTACCAGCGTTGAGGGTAGACAGGCTAGGACAAGACTGTATTAATGTATGATGTATCAGCGTTGAGGGTAGCCAGGACAGGACAAGACTGTATTAATGTATGATGTACCAACGTTGAGAGTAGACAGGCTAGGACAAGACTGTATTAATGTATGATGTACCAGCGTTGAGGGTAGACAGGCTAGGACAAGACTGTATTAATGTATGATGTATCAGCGTTGAGGGTAGCCAGGTTAGGACAAGACTGTATTAATGTATGATGTATCAGCGTTGAGGGTAGCCAGGACAGGACAAGACTGTATTAGTGCATGATGTATCAGCGTTGAGGGTAGCCAGGACAGGACAAGACTGTATTAATGTATGATGTATCAGCGTTGAGGGTAGCCAGGACAGGACAAGACTGTATTAGTGCATGATGTATCAGCGTTGAGGGTAGCCAGGACAGGACAAGACTGTATTAGTGCATGATGTACCAGCGTTGAGGGTAACCAGGACAGGACAAGACTTTATTAATGTATGATGTATCAGCGTTGAGGGTAGCCAGGTTAGGACAAGACTGTATTAGTGCATGATGTACCAGCGTTGAGGGTAGCCAGGACAGGACAAGACTGTATTAGTGCATGATGTATCAGCGTTGAGGGTAGCCAGGACAGGACAAGACTGTATTAGTGCATGATGTACCAGCGTTGAGGGTAGCCAGGACAGGACAAGACTGTATTAGTGCATGATGTATCAGCGTTGAGGGTAGCCAGGACAGGACAAGGCTGTATTAGTGCATGATGTATCAGCGTTGAGGGTAGCCAGGACAAGACAAGACTGTATTAGTGCATGATGTATCAGCGTTGAGGGTAGCCAGGACAGGACAAGGCTGTATTAGTGCATGATGTATCAGCGTTGAGGGTAGCCAGGACAGGACAAGGCTGTATTAGTGCATGATGTATCAGCGTTGAGGGTAGCCAGGACAGGACAAGACTGTATTAGTGCATGATGTATCAGCGTTGAGGGTAGCCAGGACAGGACAAGACTGTATTAGTGCATGATGTATCAGCGTTGAGGGTAGCCAGGACAGGA
>NC_091371.1:12227484-12267484 GCF_038502225.1 Cherax quadricarinatus | reverse complement strand
AGAGCCCCCCCTCTCATCTGCGACTGCTTGACAGAGTAGAGAACAGAGCAAGACGTCTCATCTCTCGCCTGGACCCATCCTGGATAGATCTGTCATTTCAGCAGAGCCTTCAACATAGGAGGGATGTGGGTGGCCTTACTGTTATGTACAAAGCCAATATTGTCAAAATACCACACTTGGATCCACTTCGAGGACAGCGTGAAACAAGCTTTTATGCCACAAGACGGGCAGAAAGCAGCAACTTCACTCTGGCTGTACCCTTCTCCAGAACATCACTCCATCTGAGATCATACATACCCAGGATGACTCGAGTATGGAACACATTCGTACAGGATAATGATGTCAACGAGATAAGGTCAGTTGATCAAATGAAAATGCTGGTCCACAGATGGCTCCAACTTCATCCTGTTTCCTACTTGTATGTCTCATAACAATAAAAATGCTTTCAAATGAGCTGATGTAGGTAACAGCTCTTAGCTTGCCAATAAAGTTAGGAATCCTTAACCTGTAAATAGCTGTCAATAAAGCTAGGGATCCTTAACCTTGTCAAACCCTGTGTAAAAAAAAAAAAAAGTCTGTGCAAGACTGTGAGAGAGAGAGCGAGAAGTCTGCGCAAGACTGTGTGAGAGAGAGAGAGAACGAGAAGTCTGCGCAATTCTGTGAGGGAGAGAGAGAGCGAGAAGTCTGTGCAAGACTGAGAGAGAGAAAAGAGAGCGAGAAGTCTGTGCAAGACTGTGAGAGAGAGAGAGCGAGAAGTCTGCGCAAGACTGGAGAGAGAGAGAGCGAGAAGTCTGCGCAAGACTATGAGAGAGAGAGAGAACTAGAAGTCTGTGCAAGACTGAGAGAGAGAAAGAGAGCGAGAAGTCTGTGCAAGACTGTGAGAGAGAGAGAGCGAGAAGTCTGCGCAAGACTGGAGAGAGAGAGAGCGAGAAGTCTGCGCAAGACTATGAGAGAGAGAGAGAGAGCGAGAAGTCTGCGCAAGACTATGAGAGAGAGAGAGAGAGCGAGAAGTCTGTGCAAGACTGCAGTTAAGAGCGTGAAATTCCTTTTCAAAGAAGCTTACGTTGGACTTAACGGGAGCGCTGAGGAAATACAAGGTGTTTGTAGGTCGTGCATGCTGCTGTACGTGGTCCACAGGTCGTGCATGCTGCTGTACGTGGTCCACAGGTGCATGCTGCTGTACGTGGTCCACAGGTGCATGCTGCTGTACGTGGTCCACAGGTGCATGCTGCTGTACGTGGTCCATAGGTTGTGCATCCTGCTGTACGTGGTCCATAGGTTGTGCATGCTGCTGTACGTGGTCCACAGGTCGTGCATGCTGCTGTACGTGGTCCATTCCCCAGGCGCTGTTTATATATATAATAGTACGTGTATGTTGCTGCACGTGGTCCACAGGTCGCGCATGCTGCTGCACGTGGTCCACAGGTCGTGCATGCTGCTGCACGTGGTCCACAGGTCGTGCATGCTGCTGCACGTGGTCCACAGGCCGTGCATACTGCTGCACGTGGTCCACAGGTCGTGCATGCTGCTGCGCGTGGTCCACAGGTCGCGCATGCTGCTGCACGTCGTCCACAGGTCGTGCATGCTGCTGCACGCCGTCCACAGGTCGCGCATGCTGCTGAACGTGGTCCACAGGTCGTGCATGCTGCTGCACGTGGTCCACAGGCCGTGCATACTGCTGCACGTGGTCCACAGGTCGTGCATGCTGCTGCGCGTGGTCCACAGGTCGCGCATGCTGCTGCACGTCGTCCACAGGTCGTGCATGCTGCTGCGCGTGGTCCACAGGTCGCGCATACTGCTGCACGTGATCCACAGGTCGTGCATGCTGCTGCACGTGGTCCACAGGTCGCGCATGCTGGTGCACTTGGTCCACAGGTCGCCCATGCTGCTGCACGTGGTCCACAGGTCGTGCATGCTGCTGCACGTGGTCCACAGGTCGTGCATGCTGCTGCACGTGGTCCACAGGCCGTGCATACTGCTGCACGTGGTCCACAGGTCGTGCATGCTGCTGCGCGTGGTCCACAGGTCGCGCATGCTGCTGCACGTGGTCCACAGGTCGTGGGTACTGCTTCACGTGGTCCACAGGTCGTGCATGATGCTGCTCGTGGTCAACAGGTCGTGCATGCTGCTGCACGTGGTCCACAGGTCGTGCATACTGCTGCACGTGGTCCACAGGTCGTGCATGATGCTGCGCTTGGTCCACAGGTCGTGCATGCTGCTGTGCGTGGTCCACAGGTCGTGCATGCTGCTGTACGTGGTCCACAGGTCGTGCATGCTGCTGTACGTGGTCCACAGGTGCATGCTGCTGTACGTGGTGCACAGGTCGTGCATGCTGCTGTACGTGGTCCACAGGTCGTGCATGCTGCTGTACGTGGTCCACAGGTCGTGCATGCTGCTGTACGTGGTCCACAGGTTGTGCATGCTGCTGTACGTGGTCCATAGGTTGTGCATGCTGCTGTACGTGGTCCACAGGTCGTGCATGCTGCTGCACGTGGTCCACAGGTCGTGCATGCTGCTGCGAGTGGTCCACAGGTCGCGCATGCTGCTGCACGTCGTCCACAGGTCGTGCATGCTGCTGCACGCCGTCCACAGGTCGCACATGCTGCTGAACGTGGTCCACAGGTCGTGCATGCTGCTGCACGTGGTCCACAGGCCGTGCATACTGCTGCATGTGGTCCACAGGTCGTGCATGCTGCTGCGCGTGGTCCACAGGTCGCGCATACTGCTGCACGTGATCCACAGGTCGTGCATGCTGCTGCACGTGGTCCACAGGTCGCGCATGCTGCTGCACGTCGTCCACAGGTCGCCCATGCTGCTGCACGTCGTCCACAGGTCGTGCATGCTGCTGCACGTGGTCCACAGGTCGTGCATGCTGCTGCACGTGGTCCACAGGCCGTGCATACTGCTGCACGTGGTCCACAGGTCGTGCATGCTGCTGCGCGTGGTCCACAGGTCGCGCATGCTGCTGCACGTGGTCCACAGGTCGTGCGTACTGCTTCACGTGGTCCACAGGTCGTGCATGATGCTGCACGTGGTCAACAGGTCGTGCATGCTGCTGCACGTGGTCCACAGGTCGTGCATACTGCTGCACGTGGTCCACAGGTCGTGCATGATGCTGCGCTTGGTCCACAGGTCGTGCATGCTGCTGTACGTGGTCCACAGGTTGTGAATGCTGCTGTACGTGGTCCACAGGTCGTGTATGCTGCTGTACGTGGTCCACAGGTCGTGCATGCTGCTGTACGTGGTCCACAGGTCGTGCATGCTGCTGTACGTGGTCCACAGGTTGTGCATGCTGCTGTACGTGGTCCACAGGTTGTGCATGCTGCTGTACGTGGTCCACAGGTCGTGCATGCTGCTGCACGTGGTCCACAGGTCGTGCATGCTGCTGCACTTGGTCCACAGGTCGTGCATGCTGTTGCATGTGGTCCACAGGTCGCGCATGCTGCTGCACGTAGTCCACAGGTCGCCCATGCTGCTGCACGTGGTCCACAGGTCGTGCATGCTGCTGCACGTGGTCCACAGGCCGTGCATACTGCTGCACGTGGTCCACAGGTCGTGCATGCTGCTGCGCGTGGTCCACAGGTCGCGCTGCTGCTGCACGTGGTCCACAGGTCGTGCGTACTGCTTCACGTGGTCCACAGGTCGTGCATGATGCTGCACGTGGTCAACAGGTCGTGCATGCTGCTGCACGTGGTCCACAGGTCGTGCATACTGCTGCACGTGGTCCACAGGTCGTGCATGATGCTGCGCTTGGTCCACAGGTCGTGCATGCTGCTGTGCGTGGTCCACAGGTCGTGCATGCTGCTGTACGTGGTCCACAGGTCGTGCATGCTGCTGCACGTGGTCCACAGGTCGTGCATGCTGCTGCACGTGGTCCACAGGTCGTGCATGCTGCTGCGCGTGGTCCACAGGTCGTGCATGCTGCTGCACGTGGTCCACAGGTCGTGCATGCTGCTGCGCGTGGTCCACAGGTCGTGCATGCTGCTGCACGTGGTCCACAGGTCGTGCATGGTGCTGCACGTGGTCCACAGGTCGTGCATGCTGCTGCACGTGGTCCACAGGTCGTGCATGCTGCTGCACGTGGTCCACAGGTCGTGCATGCTGCTGCGCGTGGTCCACAGGTCGTGCATGCTGCTGCACGTGGTCCACAGGTCGTGCATGCTGCTGCACGTGGTCCACAGGTCGTGCATGCTGCTGCGCGTGGTCCACAGGTCGTGCATGCTGCTGCACGTGGTCCACAGGTCGTGCATGCTGCTGCACGTGGTCCACAGGTCGTGCATGCTGCTGCACGTGGTCCACAGGTCGTGCATGCTGCTGCACGTGGTCCACAGGTCGTGCATGCTGCTGCGCGTGGTCCACAGGTCGTGCATGCTGCTGCACGTGGTCCACAGGTCGTGCATGCTGCTGCACGTGGTCCACAGGTCGTGCATGCTGCTGCACGTGGTCCACAGGTCGTGCATGCTGCTGCACGTGGTCCACAGGTCGTGCATGCTGCTGCACGTGGTCCACAGGTCGTGCATGCTGCTGCACGTGGTCCACAGGTCGTGCATGCTGCTGCACGTGGTCCACAGGTCGTGCATGCTGCTGCACGTGGTCCACAGGTCGTGCATGCTGCTGCACGTGGTCCATTCCCCAGGTGCTGTATATATATAATAATAATAACAATAATAACAATAGATTCTGAAGAGAAGTTGCAGAGATTGGTGGATGAATTTGGTAGGGTGTGTAAAAGAAGAAAATTAAAGGTGAATACAGGAAAGAGTAAGGTTATGAGGATAACAAAAATATTAGGTGATGAAAGATGAGGTGAATCATAGAATTGATGAGGGAAAAAGAGTGAGTGGTGCACTTAGGAGTCTGTGGAGACAAAGAACTTTGTCCTTGGAGGCAAAGAGGGGAATGTATGAGAGTATAGTTTTACCAACGCTCTTATATGGGTGTGAAGCATGGGCGATGAATGTTGCAGCGAGGAGAAGGCTGGAGGCAGTGGAGATGTCATGTCTGAGGGCAATGTGTGGTGTGAATATAATGCAGAGAATTCGTAGTTTGGAAGTTAGGAGGAGGTGCGGGATTACCAAAACTGTTGTCCAGAGGGCTGAGGAAGGGTTGTTGAGGTGGTTCGGACATGTAGAGAGAATGGAGCGAAACAGAATGACTTCAAGAGTGTATCAGTCTGTAGTGGAAGGAAGGCGGGGTAGGGGTCGGCCTAGGAAAGGTTGGAGAGAGGGGGTAAAGGAGGTTTTGTGTGCGAGGGGCTTGGACTTCCAGCAGGCATGCGTGAGCGTGTTTGATAGGAGTGAATGGAGACAAATGGTTTTTAATACTTGATGTGCTGTTGGAGTGTGAGCAAAGTAACATTTATGAAGGGGTTCAGGGAAACCGGCAGGCCGGACTTGAGTCCTGGAGATGGGAAGTACAGTGCCTGCACTCTGAAGGAGGGGTGTTAATGTTGCAGTTTAAAAACTGTAGTGTAAAGCACCCTTCTGGCAAGACAGTGATGGAGTGAATGATGGTGAAAGTTTTTCTTTTTCGGGCCACCCTGCCTTGGTGGGAATCGGCCAGTGTGAAAATAAAAAAACAATAAGAATAGTAATAATAATAATAATAATAATAATAAAAATAATAACGCTTTGATATTTTAGGAAATTCTTTGCATGTGTGAGGAGGCTGGTACGTCTGGGATGTTCCACTTGAGGTTTCCCGTTACTGCTGCTCGTTTTACTCTCCTAGGCTCCATTTTCCCCTGCTAGGTTCCATTTTTCCCCTGCTAGATTCCATTTTCCTTTGCTAGGTTCCATTTCCCCTGCTAGGTTCCATTTTCCGCTGCTAGGCTCAATTTTCCCCTGCTAGGCTCCATTTTCCCCTGCTAGGTTCCATTTCCCCTGCTAGGTTCCATTTTCTTCTGCTAGGTTCCATTTTCCCCTGCTAGGTTCCATTTTCCCCTGCTAGGTTCCATTTTCCCCTGCTAGGTTCCATTTTCCCCTGCTAGGCTCCATTTTCCCTTGCTAGGTTCCATTTTCCCCTCCTAGGTTCCATTTTCCCCTCCTAGGTTCCATTTTCCCCTCCTAGGTTTCATTTTCCCCTGCTAGGTTCCATTTTCCCCTTTTAGGTTCCATTTTCCCCTGCTAGGCTCTATTTTCCCCTGCTAGCTTCCATTTTCCCCTGCTAGGCTCCATTTTCCACTGCTAGGTTCCATTTTCCCCTGCTAGGTTCCATTTTCCCCTCCTAGGTTTCATTTTCCCCTGCTAGGTTCCATTTTCCCCTTTTAGGTTCCATTTTCCCCTGCTAGGCTCTATTTTCCCCTGCTAGGTTCCATTTTCCCCTGCTAGGCTCCATTTTCCCCTGCTAGGTTCCATTTTCCCCTGCTAGGTTCCATTTTCCCCTGCTAGGTTCTATTTTCCCCTGCTAGGCTCTTTTTTCCCCTGCTAGGCTCCATTTTCCCCTGCTAGGTTCCATTTTCCCCCTGCTAGGTTCCATTTTCCCCTGCTAGGCTCCATTTTCCCCTGCTAGGCTCCATTTTCCCCTGCTAGGTTCCATTTTCCCCCTGCTAGGTTCCATTTTCCCCTGCTAGGTTCCATTTCCCCTGCTAGGTTCCATTTTCCCCTGCTAGGTTCCACTTTCCCCTGATAGGCTCCATTTTTCCCTGCTAGGTTCCATTTTCCCCTGTTAGGTTCCATTTTCCACTGCTAGGTTCCACTTTCCCCTGCTAGGTTCCATTTTCCCCTGCTAGGTTCCATTTTCCACTGCTAGGTTCCATTTTCCCCTGTTAGGTTCCATTTTCCACTGCTAGGTTCCACTTTCCCCTGCTAGGTTCCATTTTCCCCTGCTAGGTTCCATTTTCCACTGCTAGGTTCCATTTTCCCCTGTTAGGTTCCATTTTCCACTGCTAGGTTCCACTTTCCCCTGCTAGGTTCCATTTTCCCCTGCTAGGTTCCATTTTCCCCTGCTAGGTTACATTTTCCCCTGCTAGGCTCCATTTTCCCCTGCTAGGCTCCATTTTCCCCTGCTAGGCTCCATTTTCCCCTGCTAGGCTCCATTTTCCCCTGCTAGGCTCCATTTTCCCCTGCTAGGCTCCATTTTCCCCTGCTAGGCTCCGTGTCTTCTGTGTTCTTTCCTTCTTTATATTTCAATTCTTTATTTACAAAGTTGTATGTGTGTGCTCATTAATTTCGTTTCTTTCGTTATTATACATTTATTTTCTTGCTTATTTTACTCCGCGGAGAATAAACGAGAAGTAGGATTCCTTATTACAAGAAGCTTTCTTGCACTCTGCTGTCTCGTTAAGCACTCTGCTGTCTCTCGTTAAGCACTCTGCTGTCTCTCGTTAAGCACTGCTGTCTCTCGTTAAGCACTCTGCTGTCTCTCGTTAAGCACTCTGCTGTCTCTCGTTAAGCACTGCTGTCTCTCGTTTAGCACTCTGCTGTCTCTCGTTAAGCACTCTGCTGTGTCTCGTTAAGCACTCTGCTGTCTCTCGTTAAGCACTCTGCTGTCTCTCGTTAAGCACTCTGCTGTCTCTCGTTAAGCACTGCTGTCTCTCGTTAAGCACTCTGCTGTCTCTCGTTAAGCACTCTGCTGTGTCTCGTTAAGCACTCTGCTGTCTCTCGTTAAGCACTCTGCTGTCTCTCGTTAAGCACTCTGCTGTCTCTCGTTAAGCACTGCTGTCTCTCGTTAAGCACTCTGCTGTGTCTCGTTAAGCACTCTGCTGTCTCTCGTTAAGCACTCTGCTGTCTCGTTAAGCACTCTGCTGTCTCTCGTTAAGCTCTCTGCTGTCTCGTTAAGCACTCTACTGTCTCTCGTTAAGCTCTCTGCTGTCTCGTTAAGCACTCTACTGTCTCTCGTTAAGCACTCTGCTGTCTCACGTTAAGCACTGCTGTCTCTCGTTAAGCACTCTACTGTCTCTCATTAAGCACTCTGCTGTCTCGTTAAACACTGCTGTCTCACGTTAAGCACTCTGCTGTCTCACGTTAAGCACTCTGCTGTCTCACGTTAAGCACTCTGCTGTCTCTCATTAAGCACTCTGCTGTCTCTCGTTAAGCATTCTGCTGTCTCTCGTTAAGCACTCTGCTGTCTCACGTTAAGCACTCTGCTGTCTCACATTAAGCACTCTGCTGTCTCGTTAAGCACTCTGCTGTCTCTCGTTAAGCACTCTGCTGTCTCTCGTTAAGCACTCTGCTTCTCTCCTTAAGCACTGCTGTCTCTCGTTAAGCACTCTCCTGTCTCTCGTTAAGCGCTCTCCAGTCTTTCGTTAACCTCTGCTGTGTCTCGTTAAGCTCTCTGCTGTCTCGTTAAGCACTCTGCTGTCTCTCGTTAAGCACTGCTGTCTCGTTAAGCACTCTTCTGTCTCGTTAAGCACTCTGCTGTCTCTCGTTAAGCACTCTGCTGTCTCTCGTTAAGCACACTGCTTCTCGTTAAGCACTCTGCTTCTCTCGTTAAGCACTCTGCTGTCTCTCGTTAAGCACTCTGCTGTCTCGTTAAGCTCTGCTGTCTCTCGTTAAGCACTTTGCTGCCTCTCGTTAAGCACTCTGCTGTCTCGTTAAGCACTCTGCTGTCTCTCGTTAAGCACTCTGCTGTCTCTCGTTAAGCACTCTGCTTCTCTCGTTAAGCACTCTGCTGTCTCGTTAAGCACTCTGCTGTCTCTCGTTAAGTACTCTACTGTCTCTTGTTAAGCACTCTGCTGTCTCTCGTTAAGCACTCTCCAGTCTCGTTAAGCACTCTGCTGTCTCTTTAAGCACTCTCCAGTCTCTCGTTAAGCACTCTGCTGTCTCGTTAAGCACTCTCCAGTCTCTCGTTAACCTCTCTCCTGTCTCTCGTTAAGCTCTCTGCTGTCTCTCGTTAAGCACTCTTCTGTCTATCGTTAAGCACTCTGCTGTGTCTCGTTAAGCACTCTGCTGTCTCGTTAAGCACTCTGCTTCTCTCGTTAAGCACTGTGCTTCTCTTGTTAAGCACTCTGCTGTCTCTCAAGCACTCTGCTGTCTCTCGTTAAGCACTGCTGTTTCTCGTTAAGCACTCTGCTGTCTCTCGTTAAGCACTCTGCTGTCTCGTTAAGCTCTGCTGTCTCTCGTTAAGCACTCTGCTGCCTCTCGTTAAGCACTCTGCTGTCTCGTTAGGCACTCTGCTGTCTCTCGTTAAGCACTGCTGTCTCGTTAAGCACTGCTGTCTCTCGTTAAGCACCCTGCTGTCTCTCGTTAAGCAATCTGCTGTCTCTCGTTAAGCTCTCTGCTGTCTCTCGTTAAGCACTCTGCTGTCTCGTTAAGCACTCTCCAGTCTCTCGTTAAGCACTCTGTTGTCTCTCGTTAAGCACTCTGCTGTCTCGTTAAGCACTCTGCTGTCTCTCGTTAAGCACTCTGCTGTCTCTCGTTAAGCACTCTGCTTCTCTCGTTAAGCACTCTGCTGTCTCGTTAAGCACTCTGCTGTCTCTCGTTAAGTACTCTACTGTCTCTTGTTAAGCACTCTGCTGTCTCTCGTTAAGCACTCTGCTGTCTCTCAAGCACTCTGCTGTCTCTCGTTAAGCACTCTGCTGTTTCTCGTTAAGCACTCTGCTGTCTCTCGTTAAGCACTCTGCTGTCTCGTTAAGCTCTGCTGTCTCTCGTTAAGCACTCTGCTGCCTCTCGTTAAGCACTCTGCTGTCTCGTTAGGCACTCTGCTGTCTCTCGTTAAGCACTGCTGTCTCGTTAAGCACTGCTGTCTCTCGTTAAGCACCCTGCTGTCTCTCGTTAAGCAATCTGCTGTCTCTCGTTAAGCACTCTGCTGTCTCGTTAAGCTCTCTGCTGTCTCTCGTTAAGCACTCTGCTGTCTCGTTAAGCACTCTCCAGTCTCTCGTTAAGCACTCTGTTGTCTCTCGTTAAGCACTCTCCAGTCTCTCGTTAACCTCTCTGCTGTCTTGTTAAGCTCTCTGCTGTCTCTCGTTAAGCACTCTGCTGTCTCGTTAAGCACTCTACTGTTTCTCGTTAAGCTCTGCTTTCTCGTTAGGCACTCTGCTGTTTCTCGTTAAGCTCTCTGCTGTCTCGTTAAGCACTCTGCTGTCTCTCGTTAAGCACTCTGCTGTCTCTCGTTAAGCACTCTGCTGTCTCGTTAAGCACTTCTGTTTCTCGTTAAGCTCTCTGCTGTCTCTCGTTAAGCACTCTGTCCCTCGTTAAGCACTCTGTCCCTCGTTAAGCACTCTGCTGTCTCTCGTTAAGCACTCTGCTGTCTCGTTAAGCACTCTGCTGCCTCTCGTTAAGCACTCTGCTGTCTCTCGTTAAGCACTGTGCTGTCTCTCGTTAAGCGCTGCTGTCTCTTGTTAAGCACTGCTATCTCTCGTTAAGCTCTCTGCTGTCTCGTTAAGCACTCTGCTGTCTCTCGTTAAGCTCTCTGCTGTCTCGTTAATCTCTCTGCTGTCTCTCGTTAAGCTCTGCTGCCTCTCGTTAAGCACTGCTGTCTCTCGTTAAGCACTCTCCTGTCTCTCGTTAAACACTCTGCTGTCTCGTTAAGCACTCTTCCGTCTCTTGTTAATCACTCTCCTGTCTCTCGTTAATCTCTCTGCTGTCTCGTTAAGCTCTCTGCTGTCTCGTTAAGGACTCTGCTGTCTGTCGTTAAGCACTTCTGTCTCATTAAGCACTCTGCTGTCTCTCGTTAAGCTCTGCTGTCTCGTTAAGCACTCTGCTGCCTCTCGTTAAGCACTGCTGTCTCATTAAGCACTCTGCTGTCTTTCGTTAAGCACTCTGCTGTCTCTCGTTAAGCTCTCTGCTGTCTCGTTAAGCTCTGCTGTCTCGTGAAGCACTCTGCTGCCTCTCGTCAAGCACTCTGCTGCCTCTCGTCAAGCACTCTGCTGCCTCTCGTGAAGCACTCTGCTGTCTCTCGTTAAGCTCTCTGCTGTCTCGTTAAGCTCTGCTGTCTCGTGAAGCACTCTGCTGCCTCTCGTCAAGCACTCTGCTGCCTCTCGTGAAGCACTCTGCTGCCTCTCGTCAAGCACTCTGCTGCCTCTCGTCAAGCACTCTGCTGCCTCTCGTGAAGCACTCTGCTGCCTCTCGTCAAGCACTCTGCTTCCTCTCGTCAAGCACTCTGCTGCCTCTCGTGAAGCACTCTGCTGCCTCTCGTGAAGCACTCTGCTGTCTCTTGTCAAGCACTCTGCTGCCTCTCGTCAAGCACTCTGCTGCCTCTCGTCAAGCACTCTGCTGCCTCTCGTCAAGCACTCTACTGCCTCTCTTCAAGCACTCTGCTGCCTCTCGTGAAGCCTCTTGCACTCTGCTGCCTCTCGAAGCACTCTGCTGCCTCTCTGAAGCACTCTGCTGCCTCTCGTGAAGCACTGCTGCCTCTCGTGAAGCACTCTGCTGCCTCTCAAGCACTCTGCTGCCTCTCGTCAAGCACTCTGCTGCCTCTCAAGCACTCTGCTGCCTCTCGTCAAGCACTCTGCTTCCTCTCGTCAAGCACTCTGCTGCCTCTCGTGAAGCACTCTGCTGAAGCCTCTCGTGAAGCACTCTGCTCAAGCCTCTCTTGAAGCACTCTGCTGCCTCTCGTCAAGCACTCTGCTTCCTCTCGTCAAGCACTCTGCTGCCTCTCGTGAAGCACTCTGCTGCCTCTCGTGAAGCACTGCTGCCTCTCTGAAGCCTCTCGCCTCTCCAGGACTCTGCTGCCTCGCGTGAAGCACTCTGCTGCCTCTCGTGAAGCACTCTGCTGCCTCTCGCACTCTCAAGCACTCTGCTGCCTCTCGTGAAGCACTCTGCTGCCTCTCGTGAAGCACTCTGCTGCCTCGCGTGAAGCACTCTGCTGCCTCTCTGCACTCTGCTGCCTCTCGTGAAGCACTCTGCTGCCTCTCGTCAAGCACTCTGCTGCCTCTCGTCAAGCACTCTGCTGCCTCTCGTGAAGCACTCTGCTGCCTCTCGTGAAGCACTCTGCTGCCTCTCGTGAAGCACTCTGCTGTCTCTCGTCAAGCACTCTGCTGCCTCTCGTCAAGCACTCTGCTGTCTCTCGTCAAGCACTCTGCTGCCTCTCGTCAAGCACTCTGCTGCCTCTCGTGAAGCACTCTGCTGCCTCTCGTCAAGCACTCTGCTGCCTCTCGTCAAGCACTCTGCTGCCTCTCGTGAAGCACTCTGCTGCCTCTCGTCAAGCACTCTGCTGCCTCTCGTCAAGCACTCTGCTGCCTCTCGTCAAGCACTCTGCTGCCTCTCGTGAAGCACTCTGCTGCCTCTCGTGAAGCACTCTGCTGCCTCTCGTCAAGCACTCTGCTGCCTCTCGTGAAGCACTCTGCTGCCTCTCGTGAAGCACTCTGCTGCCTCTCGTGAAGCACTCTGCTGCCTCTCGTCAAGCACTCTGCTGCCTCTCGTCAAGCACTCTGCTGCCTCTCGTCAAGCACTCTGCTGCCTCTCGTCAAGCACTCTGCTGCCTCTCGTCAAGCACTCTGCTGCCTCTCGTCAAGCACTCTGCTGCACTCTCTCTCTCGTCAAGCACTCCGCTGCCGCTCGTCAAGCACTCTGCTGCCTCTCGTCAAGCACTCTGCTGCCTCTCGTCAAGCACTCTGCTGTCTCTCTTCAAGCACTCTGCTGCCTCTCGTCAAGCACTCTGCTGCCTCTCGTCAAGCACTCTGCTGCCTCTCGTCAAGCACTCTGCTGCCTCTCGTCAAGCACTCTGCTGCCTCTCGTCAAGCACTCTGCTGTCTCTCTTCAAGCACTCTGCTGCCTCTCGTCAAGCACTCTGCTGCCTCTCGTCAAGCACTCTGCTGCCTCTCGTCAAGCACTCTGCTGCCTCTCGTGAAGCACTCTGCTGCCTCTCGTCAAGCACTCTGCTGCCTCTCGTCAAGCACTCTGCTGTCTCTCGTCAAGCACTCTGCTGCCTCTCGTCAAGCACTCTGCTGCCTCTCGTCAAGCACTCTGCTGCCTCTCGTCAAGCACTCTGCTGCCTCTCGTCAAGCACTCTGCTGCCTCTCGTCAAGCACTCTGCTGCCTCTCGTCAAGCACTCTGCTGCCTCTCGTCAAGCACTCTGCTGCCTCTCGTCAAGCACTCTGCTGTCTCTCTTCAAGCACTCTGCTGCCTCTCGTCAAGCACTCTGCTGCCTCTCGTCAAGCACTCTGCTGCCTCTCGTCAAGCACTCTGCTGCCTCTCGTCAAGCACTCTGCTGCCTCTCGTTAAGCACTCTGCTGCCTCTCGTCAAGCACTCTGCTGCCTCTCGTCAAGCACTCTGCTGCCTCTCGTCAAGCACTCTGCTGCCTCTCGTCAAGCACTCTGCTGCCTCTCGTCAAGCACTCTGCTGCCTCTCGTCAAGCACTCTGCTGCCTCTCGTCAAGCACTCTGCTGCCTCTCGTCAAGCACTCTGCTGCCTCTCTCTGCTGCTGTCTCTCTTCAAGCACTCTGCTGCCTCTCGTCAAGCACTCTGCTGTCTCTCTTCAAGCACTCTGCTGCCTCTCGTCAAGCACTCTGCTGCCTCTCGTGAAGCACTCTGCTGCCTCTCGTCAAGCACTCTGCTGCCTCTCGTCAAGCACTCTGCTGCCTCTCGTCAAGCACTCTGCTGCCTCTCGTCAAGCACTCTGCTGCCTCTCGTCAAGCACTCTGCTGCCTCTCGTCAAGCACTCTGCTGTCTCTCGTCAAGCACTCTGCTGCCTCTCGTCAAGCACTCTGCTGCCTCTCGTCAAGCACTCTGCTGCCTCTCTTGAAGCACTCTGCTGCCTCTCGTGAAGCACTCTGCTGCCTCTCGTCAAGCACTCTGCTGTCTCTCGTCAAGCACTCTGCTGCCTCTCGTCAAGCACTCTGCTGCCTCTCGTCAAGCACTCTGCTGCCTCTCGTCAAGCACTCTGCTGCCTCTCGTCAAGCACTCTGCTGCCTCTCGTGAGGCACTCTGCTGCCTCTCGTCAAGCACTCTGCTGCCTCTCGTCAAGCACTCTGCTGCCTCTCGTCAAGCACTCTGCTGCCTCTCGTCAAGCACTCTGCTGCCTCTCGTCAAGCACTCTGCTGCCTCTCGTCAAGCACTCTGCTGCCTCTCGTCAAGCACTCTGCTGCCTCTCCCCATCGTTGACTATTCCCTGTGTCATCTTGCGTTCCTGTCTCCCCTCCATCTTGTTATCTTCCTAAGTGTTTTTTTCTTTCCATCTTCTCTCCGTCACTATATTCCTTCATTTTCCCCCCTCTTCTCTTTATCACTGCTTTCTTCTCCCTCCCTCTACTCTCCCTTCACTCTCTGTTCCCCCACCTCACTCATACTATTCCCTAGCACTGCATTTCTCCTCGCATATCCTCACCTCTCCCTCTTAGTTTCTCTCTTCTCTCACTCTCCTCCCTCTCTCTACCTCCAGTCCTTTACTCTCACCCACCCCTACACGCCCTTTCTAAGTAAATTGGCTCTGCATAATTATAGCCTAGACCCCTTACGAGCAAACTTCCACCTGCTATACGCTCTATCACACTGTTATATTGAGATTAAGGGTGAGAGAGAGAGAGAGAGAGAGGGGGGGGGGGAAGACGCAAGAGCCGTAAAAAGCTGCAGGTCTTTCAGTTATGGTATTTAAATTATGCATTAAGAATAATGCATTATTCCTAAATTCTTTGCCGGGCCGTCAGGGCAGGATAAGTGCTACCTCTCAGGCCCGGGTAAGTGCTACCCATCAGGGCAGGATAAGTGCCGTCCATCAAGCCAGGATAACTACTGCCCATCACGCCAGGATAACTACTGTCCATCAGGGCAGGATAACTAATGCCCATCAGGCCAGGATAACTGCTGTCCATCAGGGCAGGATAAGTACTGCCCATCAGGGCAGGATAAGTGCCGCCCATCAGGGCAGGATAACTACTACCCATCAGGCCAGGATAACTACTGCCCATCAGAGCAAGATAACTACCGCCCATCAGGCCAGGATAACTACTGCCCATCAGACCAGGACAATTACTGCCCATCAGGGCAGGATTATTGCAGTCTTCACATTATGTCCTTGAATTGTATTGATAAAGCCGAAACGTCTACAAATAAAGATACCCAGATGTTGCACGTGTCTAATTCTTTAGGATTTCTACCGCCCATCAGGCAGGATAGCTGTTGTACATCAGGGCAGGATAGCTGCTGTACATCAGGGCAGGGTAGCTGCTGTACATCAGGGCAGGGTAGCTGTTGTACATCAGGGCAGGATAGCTGCTGTACATCAGGGCAGGGTAGCTGCTGTACATCAGGGCAGGGTAGCTGTTGTACATCAGGGCAGGATAGCTGCTGTACATCAGGGCAGGGTAGCTGCTGTACATCAGGGCAGGATAGCTGTTGTACATCAGGGCAGGATAGCTGCTGTACATCAGGGCAGGATAGCTGCTGTACATCAGGGCAGGGTAGCTGCTGTACATCAGGGCAGGATAGCTGTTGTACATCAGGGCAGGATAGCTGTTGTACATCAGGGCAGGATAGCTGCTGTACATCAGGGCAGGGTAGCTGCTGTACATCAGGGCAGGATAGCTGTTGTACATCAGGGCAGGATAGCTGCTGTACATCAGGGCAGGATAGCTGCTGTACATCAGGGCAGGGTAGCTGCTGTACATCAGGGCAGGATAGCTGTTGTACATCAGGGCAGGATAGCTGTTGTGCATCAGGGCAGGATAGCTGCTGTACATCAGGGCAGGGTAGCTGCTGTACATCAGGGCAGGATAGCTGTTGTACATCAGGGCAGGATAGCTGCTGTACATCAGGGCAGGATAGCTGCTGTACATCAGGGCAGGATAGCTGTTGTACATCAGGGCAGGATAGCTGTTGTACATCAGGGCAGGATAGCTGCTGTACATCAGGGCAGGGTAGCTGCTGTACATCAGGGCAGGATAGCTGTTGTACATCAGGGCAGGATAGCTGCTGTACATCAGGGCAGGATAGCTGCTGTACATCAGGGCAGGATAGCTGCTGTACATCAGGGCAGGATAGCTGCTGTACATCAGGGCAGGATAGCTGCTGTACATCAGGGCAGGGTAGCTGCTGTACATCAGGGCAGGATAGCTGTTGTACATCAGGGTAGGATAGCTGCTGTACATCAGGGCAGGATAGCTGTTGTACATCAGGGCAGGATAGCTGTTGTACATCAGGGCAGGATAGCTGCTGTACATCAGGGCAGGATAGCTGCTGTACATCAGGGCAGGATAGCTGCTGTACATCAGGGCAGGATAGCTGTTGTACATCAGGGCAGGATAGCTGCTGTACATCAGGGCAGGATAGCTGCTGTACATCAGGGCAGGATAGCTGCTGTACATCAGGGCAGGATAGCTGTTGTACATCAGGGCAGGATAGCTGCTGTACATCAGGGCAGGACAGCTGCTGTACATCAGGGCAGGATAGCTGTTGTACATCAGGGCAGGATAGCTGCTGTACATCAGGGCAGGATAGCTGCTGTACATCAGGGCAGGATAGCTGCTGTACATCAGGGCAGGATAGCTGCCGTACATCAGGGCAGGATAGCTGCTGTACATCAGGGCAGGACAGCTGCTGTACATCAGGGCAGGATAGCTGCTGTACATCAGGGCAGGATAGCTGTTGTACATCAGGGCAGGATAGCTGTTGTACATCAGGGCAGGACCGGAGGAAAAAAGAGTATTTCGCTCAATCTTAGACTGCCTTACAGAACCTGGAATGCAAAAGAAGACAGCTTGTGTATATCTTAGTGTATTTGGTAAGATGTACAAGAAGGATAAAAAGTTAATGTAATCTGAAGGTAATTTGACCTTTATTATCCATTTGAAGAGGTTATTAGAGAGGCTAGAGTTGTTAGAGAATGCTAGTTTTGACAGTAGCATGAGAAGGTTGTTAGAGACTGCTAGTTTTGACAGTAGCTTGAGGAGGTTGTTAGAGACTGCTAGTTTTGACAGTAGCATGAGGAGGTTGTTAAAGACTGCTAGTTTTGACAGTAGCATGAGGAGGTTGTTAGAGACTGCTAGTTTTGACAGTAGCTTGAGGAGGTTGTTAGAGACTGCTAGTTTTGACAGTAGCATGAGGAGGTTGTTAGAGACTGCTAGTTTTGACAGTAGCTTGAGGAGGTTGTTAGAGACTGCTAGTTTTGACAGTAGCTTGAGGAGGTTGTTAGAGGCGGTTAGAGACTGCTAGTTTTGACAGTAACTTGAGGAAGTTGTTAGAGGCGGTTCGAGACTGCTAGTTTTGACAGTAACTAGCGTCTAGATTACGGTGTTGTTTCGTTGCTACTGTGCCAGGTTTACCAGGGGAGACTTGATCTGTCTTGTGCAGTGTTCTATTTTTTTTCAATTGTCCCAGCCTCCTTACCCTTTCTTCTTCCTTCCCGTCCTCCCTCTCTTTTCCTTCCTTTTTCCTCCCACCTTCATCTTTATTCTCCCTCCTTTCCCTCACTCTCACTTTCCATCTCCGCACCGAAAAATCTCTTTGTCATGAAATCGGCGCGGTTCCATGGCAGGTAATTACTGGAGGAGGGGCGGCCTATTCGTCCTACTGTATTTTTGGCTCGTCAACAGAAGAGAAAATATAGAAAAAAAATGAATAAAATTGTTGAGGAGAGGAGAGGCAGCAAATGCAGACTGGGGTTCATCAGCTGTGTAGCGTGTTTCCAGGGCAGGAAACTCACACCATTATTTACTACTATATAGTGTCTCGTGGTCACCATCACTCGCTATGTCTATCGCTGTGACATTGGCTGTGGCTTCGATTGCATGAATTAGTATTTTTTTTTCGGGTAACAGTTACTTTAAATGCGGAGTATTCATAGCGGGTTAAGTGTTGAGCGAGCGCTGGCAACTGTAGCTGGTCTTCCAGAGGCAGTCTTTCCAGGCAGTCAGTCAGTGTGCACTCAGCAGTGGACGGGTAGACAAGACGCGATTTTCTCCCCGCAAGAACGTATGGAACTGGGAGAGATTCACGTAGAAAAGGTTTTTGTCCCGTTACTTCATGGAGTGTCATGTAGCCTGCGTCGATGCCGCAAGAGAAATCGATCTCGTTGGTGTCAGAGTAATTGCCACGGTCCTCTGAGAGGTGTTGCTGTTAGAAAATATTGTACAGATTCACTGGGTCAGACTTAAATGCTTTTATCACGGGAATTTTACCCTTACGTGACAACGAAATACTAAACTCACTTCCCAGTGTCACTGTAGGTAATTTGTCGTATGTTAAATGTTAGTCATACCAGAAGTGAGGTAGTGTTATATATTGTGGGATGTTGGTGGTAAATCTGAGAGTTAGTTAGCAAGCTGTAGTTAGTCAGAGAGCATCACTCTTGATCTATACTAGATTGTGGAGCTGTCTGGCCAGCTGGTGTGTGTGTGTGTGTGTGTGTGTGTGTGTGTGTGTGTGTGTGTGTGTGTGTGTGTGTGTGTGTGTGTGTATGTGTACTTCTAGTTGTGGTTACAGAACTCAATTCACAGCTCCTGGCCCCGCTTCTTAACTGGTCGCTACTAAGTCACTCTTCCTGCTCCATGAGCTTTATCATACCATTCCTAAAGCTATGTGTGTGTGTGTGTGTGTGTTTGTTTGTTTGTGTGTGGGTGTTTGTATGTATGTGCGTCTGTATGTATGTGTGTCTGTATGTATGTGTGTCTGTATGTATGTGTTTATATGTGTGCATTTGCTTTTGTGTTGATGTGCGTGTGTTTGTACGTATGTATGTGTGTTTTATATGCATGTATTTGCTTTTGTGTTGATGTTTATGTGTGTAGATGCAGGTGCGCGCTGCAGTTTATCTGTGTTTGCTCAAGGGGTGGGGAGAGGGGGAGGTCGAGCATCAGCTCCTGGGCCTTGCGTAATCACCCTGGAGTCATCACACGTGATACATCCTTAATCCCTTGGCCTCAGTGGCATTTGCATTTGTACTGTTGTGTATAGTTCACCTTCACTGTCTCAGGTAGTATTGTGTATAGTTCACCTTCACTGTCTCAGGTAGTATTGTGTATAGTTCACCTTCACTGTCTCAGGTACTGTTGTGTATAGTTCACCTTCACTGTCTCAGGTAGTGTTGTGTATAGTTCACCTTCACTGTCTCAGGTAGTGTTGTGTATAGTTCACCTTCACTGTCTCAGGTAGTGTTGTGTATAGTTCACCTTCACTGTCTCAGGTGGTGTTGTGTATAGTTCACCTTCACTGTCTCAGGTAGTGTTGTGTATAGTTCACCTTCACTGTCTCAGGTAGTGTTGTGTATAGTTCACCTTCACTGTCTCTCAGGTAGTGTTGTGTATAGTTCACCTTCACTGTCTCTCAGGTAGTGTTGTGTATAGTTCACCTTCACTGTCTCAGGTAGTGTTGTGTATAGTTCACCTTCACTGTCTCAGGTAGTGTTGTGTATAGTTCACCTTCACTGTCTCAGGTAGTGTTGTGTATAGTTCACCTTCACTGTCTCAGGTAGTGTTGTGTATAGTTCACCTTCACTGTCTCAGGTAGTGTTGTGTATAGTTCACCTTCACTGTCTCAGGTAGTGTTGTGTATAGTTCACCTTCACTGTCTCAGGTAGTGTTGTGTATAGTTCACCTTCACTGTCTCAGGTACTGTTGTGTATAGTTCACCTTCACTGTCTCAGGTAGTGTTGTATATAGTTCACCTTCACTGTCTCAGGTAGTGTTGTGTATAGTTCACCTTCACTGTCTCAGGTAGTGTTGTGTATAGTTCACCTTCACTGTCTCAGGTAGTGTTGTGTATAGTTCACCTTCACTGTCTCTCAGGTACTGTTGTGTATAGTTCACCTTCACTGTCTCAGGTAGTGTTGTATATAGTTCACCTTCACTGTCTCAGGTAGTGTTGTGTATAGTTCACCTTCACTGTCTCAGGTAGTGTTGTGTATAGTTCACCTTCACTGTCTCAGGTAGTGTTGTGTATAGTTCACCTTCACTGTCTCAGGTACTGTTGTGTATAGTTCACCTTCACTGTCTCAGGTAGTGTTGTATATAGTTCACCTTCACTGTCTCAGGTAGTGTTGTGTATAGTTCACCTTCACTGTCTCAGGTAGTGTTGTGTATAGTTCACCTTCACTGTCTCAGGTAGTGTTGTGTATAGTTCACCTTCACTGTCTCAGGTACTGTTGTGTATAGTTCACCTTCACTGTCTCAGGTAGTGTTGTATATAGTTCACCTTCACTGTCTCAGGTAGTGTTGTGTATAGTTCACCTTCACTGTCTCAGGTAGTGTTGTGTATAGTTCACCTTCACTGTCTCAGGTAGTGTTGTATATAGTTCACCTTCACTGTCTCAGGTAGTGTTGTGTATAGTTCACCTTCACTGTCTCAGGTAGTATTGTGTATAGTTCACCTTCACTGTCTCAGGTAGTGTTGTGTATAGTTCACCTTCACTGTCTCAGGTAGTGTTGTGTATAGTTCACCTTCACTGTCTCAGGTACTGTTGTGTATAGTTCACCTTCACTGTCTCAGGTAGTGTTGTATATAGTTCACCTTCACTGTCTCAGGTACTGTTGTGTATAGTTCACCTTCACTGTCTCAGGTAGTGTTGTATATAGTTCACCTTCACTGTCTCAGGTACTGTTGTGTATAGTTCACCTTCACTGTCTCAGGTAGTGTTGTATATAGTTCACCTTCACTGTCTCTCAGGTACTGTTGTGTATAGTTCACCTTCACTGTCTCAGGTAGTATTGTGTATAGTTCACCTTCACTGTCTCAGGTAGTGTTGTGTATAGTTCACCTTCACTGTCTCAGGTAGTGTTGTGTATAGTTCACCTTCACTGTCTCTCAGGTAGTGTTGTGTATAGTTCACCTTCACTGTCTCAGGTACTGTTGTGTATAGTTCACCTTCACTGTCTCAGGTAGTGTTGTGTATAGTTCACCTTCACTGTCTCTCAGGTAGTGTTGTGTATAGTTCACCTTCACTGTCTCTCAGGTAGTGTTGTGTATAGTTCACCTTCACTGTCTCTCAGGTAGTGTTGTGTATAGTTCACCTTCACTGTCTCAGGTAGTGTTGTGTATAGTTCACCTTCACTGTCTCAGGTAGTGTTGTGTATAGTTCACCTTCACTGTCTCTCAGGTACTGTTGTGTATAGTTCACCTTCACTGTCTCTCAGGTAGTGTTGTGTATAGTTCACCTTCACTGTCTCAGGTAGTGTTGTGTATAGTTCACCTTCACTGTCTCAGGTAGTGTTGTGTATAGTTCACCTTCACTGTCTCAGGTAGTGTTGTGTATAGTTCACCTTCACTGTCCTCCAGGCTATTTTATTTATCCTACCTTCTGTTATTCCTATCCTACCTTCTCTTTTGCTGTCCTACCTTCTGTTGTTCCTATCCTACCTTCTGTTGTTCCTATCCTACCTTCTCTTCTTCCTATCCTACCTTCTCTTCTTCCTATCCTACCTTCTCTTCTTCCTATCCTACCTTTTATTGTTCTTATCCTACCTTCTATTGTTCTTATCCTACCTTCTATTGTTCCTATGCTACCTTCTGTTGCTCCTATCCTACCTTCTCTTGTTACTGTCCTACCTTCTGTTGTTCCTATCCTACCTTTTGTTGTTCCTATCCTACCTTCTATTGTTCCTATCCTACTTTCTGTTGCTCCTATCCTATTTCACATTCTTTCTGGTTCCCTCTTCCCCATGATGCTTGCCCAAGAGCTTTCTCATTCATCTCCCTCTCCCATCCACCTCTCTTTCCTCCACCCTCCTTATCCACCTCCCTCTCGCTAAATGGTTCCATCAGCCAGCTGCTAATTAATTTTCCTTTTATAATCAAGACAGAAATGTTAAAAGCAGGTGGGGATATAGTTTTGGAATGGTTGGTGCTTTTATTTAATAAATGTATGAGCGAGCAGAAGGTACTTGAGGATTGGCAGAGAGCATGCATAGTTCCTTTGTATAAGGCAAAAGGAACAAAAGACGGTGTCAGAATTATAAGGGAGTAAGCCTGTTAAGTATACCTGGTGAGGTGTATGGTCGAGTTATTATTGAAAGAATTAAGAGTAAGACGGAGAGCAGGATCGCAGATGAACAAGGAGGATTTAGGAAGGATGGGGGGGAGTGTAGACCAAGTGTTTACCCTGAATCATAAAGGTGATCAAGTATTTAGATAATGGTTGAGAGGCTTTCGTTGTATTTGTGGACTTGGAAAAGTCATATGATAGGGTGGACAGGAAAGAAATGTGGCAGATGTGGTAAGTGTATGGAGTAAGTGGTAGGTTACTGAAAGCAGTTAAGAGTTTTTACGAGGATAGTGAGGCTCAGGTTAGGGTATGTAGGAGAGAGGGAGACTATTTCCCAGTAAATGTAAGCCTTAGGGATGCGTGATGTCACCATCGTTCAATAGATTTATAAATGGGGTTTAAGAGAAGTGAATGCTCGGGTGTTTGCAAGAGGTGTGGCATTGCAAGATAAAGAATCTGACACAAAGTAAATGTTGTCCCTGTTGCTTTTTGCTGACGACGCTGTGCTTTTGGGAGATTCTGAAGAGAAGTTGCAGAGGTTGGTTACGAATTTGGGAGGGTGTGTAAAAGAAGGAAATTGAAAGTAAAGATAGTAACGAGCAAGGTGATTAGGATAAATTTAGGCAATGAAAGATTGGATATCAGATTGAAGGGAGTGTGGAGGAAGCTAATGTTTTCGGATATGTGGGAGTTGACTTGTCAGCAGATGGGTTTATGAAAGACGAGGTGAACCATAGAATTGATGAGGGGAAAAAGGTGAGTGGTGCACTGAAGAGTCCGCGCAGACAAAGGACATTATCCATGGAAGCAAAGAGGGTAACGTATGAGAATATAGTGGTACCAATACTCTTATATGGGTGTGAAGCATGTGTGGTGAATGTTGTAACAAGGAGAAGGTTGGAGGCAGTGGAGATGTCGTGTTTGAGGGCAATGTGTGTTGTGAATATTATGCAGAGAATCCGTAGTTTGGAGATTAGAAGGAGCTGCAGGGGAGGAGTTGTTGAGGTGGTTCGGATATTTAGAGTGGATAGAACAAAATAGAATGAATTGGAGAGAATATAAATAGGAAAGGTTGAAGGGGTAAAGGAGGGTTTATGTGCGAGGGGCTTAGAGTTCCAGCAAACGTGTGTGAGTGTTAGAGAACGAGTGGAGGCAAAGGGTTTTTATGACTTGACATGCTGTTGGAGTGTGAGCAAAATAGCTTTTATGAAGGGATTCAGGGAAACCGGTTAGCCGGACTTGAGCCCTGGAGGTGGGAAGTATAGTGCCTGCACTTTGAATGGGGGACGGGGTAGAAAGATGTGTTGCAGTTTCTGAACTACATTGTAAGCGTGCCTCAGGCAAGACAGTGATGGAGTGAATGATGATGCAAGTGTTTCTACTTTGCTGGGACATCTTACCTCGGTGAGAAACAGCCAATGTGTTAATAAAAAAAATGCCTCCATCGCCTTCAATTCTTCCCTGTCCTTAATTCCTCCACCATTACTTCTCTCCCCGCCTACCTTTAATTCCTCCATCATCAGGGATCCCTCTCGCTACCTTCCTCCCTTGATCACATCCATCAATTTAGTTTCCCAGTCTTCACTCCTACCACTCTCTCCACCATAATAATAATAATAATAATAATTTATTATTTATTATTATTTATTATTATTATTATTTATTATTATTATTATTATTATTATTATTATTATTATTATTATCATCATCATTATTATTTATTATTATTGCAATATTCACCAGTTTTACCTCCTAATGAGGCACTGTTCCAAGCCTCGCCAATTTTACCTCCAAGTGAGGCACTGTGCCTCACCAATTTTAGTTGTCAGTGAAGTATTGTGTCCCGTGGACAAGTAATTCCAGGTGTCAGTAAGGGCAGCATCTTGTTATTTAAACACTGACAGATTTGACTCCTCCATCGCCGTGTTCTCTGATACACTCACACGGAGATACACATTTAAGGAAGTATTTACAGTGGAGACAGGAAGGCCTCTGGGTGGTCAGAACAGAAGGGGACACCAACAAGGAATATATCAACAAGTGTTAGATGACATACACACAACTGAGGAGGAGGTGAAGAAGCTGATAAGGGACCTTCATACCTCAAAGACAATGGGACCAGACAACATCTCCCCGTGGGTTCTTAGAGAGGGAGCAGAAATGCTGTGTTTGCCACTATCCACAAACTTCAACACATCCCTTGAAACTGGGCAACTACTTGAGGTATGGAAGACGGCAAATGTAGTACCCATATTTAAAAAAGGAGACAGAAAAGAGGCACTAAACTATAGACCAGTGTCACTGACGTGTATAGTATGCAAAGTCATGGAGAAGATTATCAGGAGGAGAATTAGTGGAGCAGCTGGAACGGAACAAGAGTATAAACGCCAACCAGCACGGATTTATGGACGGCAAATCCTGTGTCACAAACCTACTGGAGTTTTATGATAAAGTAACAGAAGTACGACACGAGAGAGAGGAATGGGTTGATTGCATCTACTTGGACTGCAAGAAGGCCTTCGACACAGTTCATCACAGGAGATTGGTGCAGAAGCTAGAGGATCAGGCACGTATAACAGGAAGGGTGCTGCAATGGATCAGAGAATACCTGACAGGGAGGCAACAACGAGTCATGGTACGTGATGAGGTATCACAGTGGGCACCTGTGACGAGCGGGGTCCCACAGGGGTCGGTCCTAGGACCAGTGCTATTTCTGGTATATGTGAATGACGTGATGGAAGGGTTAGACTCAGAAGTGTCCCTGTTCGCAGATGATATGAAGTGAATGTGTCATGTGGGTTCGATAACGTGGATGGGGTAAAAACACCCACATAGGCTGGTTAGTACGTATAATTATAACGGAAAGTATGGGAAGCACCATCAGCCGCCCTGCCTCTCCCTGCTCTCTATCTCAGACTGACCCACCAGTGCCTAGCGGGTGAATGGCATTCAAAAACATGCTATGGTCAGCAGCAACATGAATAACAGTCAGTGATACACACAGACGGTTGGTAGTGAGTCATCTACTGGTGACTGGTTACTGGTAACTGGTACTAATGAGAAATGAGGAGACTTAAATCAGATGAGGATCAGGTAGGACTTCAAAAAGACCTGGACAGGCTGGATACCTGGTCCAGCACCAGACTTCTCGAATTTAACCCTGCCAAATGCAAAGTCATGAAGATCGGGGAAGGGCAAAGAAGACCGCAGACGGAGTATAGGGCAGGTGGCCAAAGACTGGAAACCTCGCTCAAGGAGAAAGTCTTGGGATGAGTATAACACCGAGCACGTCTCCGGAAGCACACATCAACCAGATAACTGCTGCAGCATATGGGCGCCTGGCAAACCTGAGAATAGCGTTCCGATACCTAAGTAAGGAATCGTTCAAGACACTGTACACCGTGTACGTCAGGCCCATACTAGAGTATGCAGCACCTGTTTGGAATCACAATTGATCAAGCACGTCAAGAAATTAGAGAAAGTGCAAAGGTTTGCGACAAGGTTGGTTCCAGAGCTAAGGGGAATGTCCTACAAAGAAAGGTTAAGGGAAATTGGCCTTACGACACTGGAGGACCGGAGGGTTAGGGGAGACATGATAACAACGTACAAAATACTGCGTGGAATAGACAAGGTGGACAGAGACAGGATGTTCCAGAGAGGGGACACAGAAACAAGGCATCACAATTGGAAGTTGAAGACGAGGTAGTGGAGGCAGGAACCATACATAGCTTTAAGATGAGGTATTATAAAGCTCATGGAGCAGGGAGAGAGAAGGCTTAGTAGCACTCAGTGAAGAGGCGGGGCCAGGAGCTGAGTCTCGACCCCTGCAACCACAATTAGGTGAATTAGGTGAGTACATTTGCTGAGTCAGTGTCGATATATACCACGAAGTGTGTCCTTCAGTGGTATGTACACGGAGATGTGTATATTTGTCAGTGTATATTCACCATGATGCATGTATCTCAGTGTATGAATACAGTAAATTCTGCTATCAAGCTCCGTTATATATTGTGTTATTTTTTGTAAATGGAATTAAAAGGCTTCATCCGAAATTGAATAACGCCTTCAGTGAAGGTCTTCCAACTCACTATTCAATTCTGGATGTACTTTTTCAGTCGCGTTTACAAAAAAAAATTATTATATATATATATATATATATATATATATATATATATATATATATATATATATATATATATATATATATATATATATATATATATATATATATATCAAGTCACTTCTGTACCATAAAGTCTAAGGAGTACAGTGTGAAGTGCACAGCTGAGTTTGTATTGTGATGTGTAACTTGTTCATGGTGTGAGGATGTATATTTGTGTGGAGTGTAATGTGTGGCATGTCACGAGCCATGGATTGAGCAGTAATACTGGCTTTAGTAACTATTCTGTCACCATGTTTGGTGTTGTCTAACGCCATGATCTTGTGTAACACTATGATCTTGTGTTATGTAACACCATGATCTTGTGTTGCGTAGTACTATGATCTTGTGTGCTGCCATGATCTTGTATACTACCATGATCTTGTGTACTACCATGGTCTTGTGTACTACCATGGTCTTGTGTACTGCCATGGTCTTGTATACTACCATGATCTTGTGTACTGCCATGGTCTTGTATACTACCATGATCTTCTGTACTACCATGGTCTTGTGTACCACCATGGTCTTGTGTACTGCCATGGTCTTGTATACTACCATGATCTTGTGTACTACCATGGTCTTGTGTACCACCATGGTCTTGTATACTACCATGATCTTCTGTACTACCATGGTCTTGTGTACCACCATGGTCTTGTGTACTACCATGGTCTTGTGTACCACCATGGTCTTTTGTACCACCATGGTCTTGTGTACTACCATGGTCTTGTGTACCACCATGGTCTTGTGTACTACCATGGTCTTGTGTACCACCATGGTCTTGTGTACCACCATGGTCTTGTGTACCACCATGGTCTTGTGTACCACCATGGTCTTGTGTACCACCATGGTCTTGTGTACCACCATGGTCTTGTGTACCACCATGGTCTTGTGTACCACCATGGTCTTGTGTACCACCATGGTCTTGTGTACTACCATGGTCTTGTGTACCACCATGGTCTTGTGTACTACCATGGTCTTGTGTACCACCATGGTCTTGTGTACCACCATGGTCTTGTGTACTACCATGGTCTTGTGTACCACCATGGTCTTGTATACTACCATGATCTTCTGTACTACCATGGTCTTGTGTACCACCATGGTCTTGTGTACTACCATGGTCTTGTGTACCACCATGGTCTTGTGTACCACCATGGTCTTGTGTACTACCATGGTCTTGTGTACCACCATGGTCTTGTGTACTACCATGGTCTTGTGTACCACCATGGTCTTGTGTACTACCATGATCTTGTGTACTACCATGGTCTTGTGTACCACCATGGTCTTGTATACTACCATGATCTTCTGTACTACCATGGTCTTGTGTACCACCATGGTCTTGTGTACTACCATGGTCTTGTGTACCACCATGGTCTTGTGTACCACCATGGTCTTGTGTACTACCATGGTCTTGTGTACCACCATGGTCTTGTGTACTACCATGGTCTTGTGTACCACCATGGTCTTGTGTACTACCATGGTCTTGTGTACCACCATGGTCTTGTGTACCACCATGGTCTTGTACTGAGAGAGTGGTAATACTACCACCAGACTCATCCAGACACACACACACACTCACACACACACACACACACACACACACACACACACACACACACACACACACACACACACACACACACACACACACACACACACACACACACACACACACACACACACACACACACACACACACACACACACACACACACACACACACACACACACACACACACACACACACACACACACACACACACACACACACACACACACACACACACACACACACACACACACACACACACACACACACACACACACACACACACACACACACACACACACCAACACACACAAACACAAAAACACACCCCACACACACACACACACACACACACACACACACACACACACACACACACACACACACACACACACACACACACACACACACACATATATAATTGAAGAAAAATAACACCTTAAGAATTTCTTAAGATCTCAATTAGAACAGAAAAGTTTCTCAACAAACTTTTTTATGTTTATATGTAAATAACTTAAGAGAGTCTTAAGGTTTTCTAAGAATGTTATTGTGCATATAATTCTGCCGTTAATTGTATACACCAGTAGTGTGCTGCTACACTATTCTTTGTGATAGTTACACAGTGGGAACACCAGTAGCGTGCTGCTACACTATTCTTTGTGATAGTTACACAGTGGGAACACCAGTAGTGTGCTGCTACACTATTCTCTGTGATAGTTACACAGTGGGAACACCAGTAGTGTGCTGCTACACTATTCTCTGTGATAGTTACACAGTGGGAACACCAGTAGTGTGCTGCTACACTATTCTCTGTGATAGTTACACAGTGGGAACACCAGTAGTGTGCTGCTACACTATTCTCTGTGATAGTTACACAGTGGGAACACCAGTAGTGTGCTGCTACACTATTCTCTGTGATAGTTACACAGTGGGAACACCAGTAGTGTGCTGCTACACTATTCTCTGTGATAGTTACACAGTGGGAACACCAGTAGTGTGCTGCTACACTATTCTCTGTGGTAGTTACCCAGTGGGAACACCAGTAGTGTGCTGCTACACTATTCTCTGTGATAGTTACACAGTGGGAACACCAGTAGTGTGCTGCTACACTATGCTCTGTGCTAGTTACACAGTGGGAACACCAGTAGTGTGCTGCTACACTATTCTCTGTGATAGTTACCCAGTGGGAACACCAGTAGTGTGCTGCTACACTATTCTCTGTGGTAGTTACACAGTGGGAACACCAGTAGTGTGCTGCTACACTATTCTCTGTGGTAGTTACACAGTGGGAACACCAGTAGTGTGCTGCTACACTATTCTCTGTGGTAGTTACCCAGTGGGAACACCAGTAGTGTGCTGCTACACTATTCTCTGTGGTAGTTACACAGTGGGAACACCAGTAGTGTGCTGCTACACTATTCTCTGTGATAGTTACACAGTGGGAACACCAGTAGTGTGCTGCTACACTATTCTCTGTGATAGTTACACAGTGAGAACACCAGTAGTGTGCTGCTACACTATTCTCTGTGATAGTTTCACAGTGGGAACACCAGTAGTGTGCTGCTACACTATTCTCTGTGATAGTTACACAGTGGGAACACCAGTAGTGTGCTGCTACACTATTTTCTGTGATAGTTACACAGTGGGAACACCAGTAGTGTGCTGCTACACTATTCTCTGTGATAGTTACACAGTGGGAACACCAGTAGTGTGCTGCTACACTATTCTCTGTGATAGTTACACAGTGGGAACACCAGTAGTGTGCTGCTACACTATTCTCTGTGATAGTTACACAGTGGGAACACCAGTAGTGTGCTGCTACACTATTCTCTGTGGTAGTTACCCAGTGGGAACACCAGTAGTGTGCTGCTACACTATTCTCTGTGATAGTTACACAGTGGGAACACCAGTAGTGTGCTGCTACACTATTCTCTGTGCTAGTTACACAGTGGGAACACCAGTAGTGTGCTGCTACACTATTCTCTGTGATAGTTACCCAGTGGGAACACCAGTAGTGTGCTGCTACACTATTCTCTGTGGTAGTTACACAGTGGGAACACCAGTAGTGTGCTGCTACACTATTCTCTGTGGTAGTTACACAGTGGGAACACCAGTAGTGTGCTGCTACACTATTCTCTGTGGTAGTTACCCAGTGGGAACACCAGTAGTGTGCTGCTACACTATTCTCTGTGGTAGTTACACAGTGGGAACACCAGTAGTGTGCTGCTACACTATTCTCTGTGATAGTTACACAGTGGGAACACCAGTAGTGTGCTGCTACACTATTCTCTGTGATAGTTACACAGTGAGAACACCAGTAGTGTGCTGCTACACTATTCTCTGTGATAGTTACACAGTGGGAACACCAGTAGTGTGCTGCTACACTATTCTCTGTGATAGTTACACAGTGGGAACACCAGTAGTGTGCTGCTACACTATTCTCTGTGATAGTTACACAGTGGGAACACCATTAGTGTGCTGCTACACTATTCTCTGTGATAGTTACACAGTGGGAACACCAGTAGTGTGCTGCTGCACTATTCTCTGTGATAGTTACACAGTGGGAACACCAGTAGTGTGCTGCTACACTATTCTCTGTGGTAGTTACCCAGTGGGAACACCAGTAGTGTGCTGCTACACTATTCTCTGTGGTAGTTACCCAGTGGGAACACCAGTAGTGTGCTGCTACACTATTCTCTGTGGTAGTTACCCAGTGGGAACACCAGTAGTGTGCTGCTACACTATTCTCTGTGGTAGTTACCCAGTGGGAACACCAGTAGTGTGCTGCTACACTATTCTCTGTGGTAGTTACCCAGTGGGAACACCAGTAGTGTGCTGCTACACTATTCTCTGTGGTAGTTACCCAGTGGGAACACCAGTAGTGTGCTGCTACACTATTCTCTGTGATAGTTACACAGTGGGAACACCAGTAGTGTGCTGCTACACTATTCTCTGTGATAGTTACACAGTGGGAACACCAGTAGTGTGCTGCTACACTATTGTCTGTGGTAGTTACCCAGTGGGAACACTGCAGTGTGCTGCTACACTATTCTCTGTGGTAGTTACCCAGTGGGAACACCAGTAGTGTGCTGCTACACTATTCTCTGTGATAGTTACACAGTGGGAACACCAGTAGTGTGCTGCTACACTATTCTTTGTGATAGTTACACAGTGGGAACACCAGTAGTGTGCTGCTACACTATTCTTTGTGATAGTTACCCAGTGGGAACACCAGTAGTGTGCTGCTACACTATTCTTTGTGATAGTTACACAGTGGGAACACCAGTAGTGTGCTGCTACACTATTCTTTGTGATAGTTACACAGTGGGAACACCAGTAGTGTGCTGCTACACTATTCTTTGTGATAGTTACACAGTGGGAACACCAGTAGCGTGCTGCTACACTATTCTTTGCGATAGTTACACAGTGGGAACACCAGTAGTGTGCTGCTACACTATTCTTTGTGATAGTTACACAGTGGGAACACCAGTAGTGTGCTGCTACACTATTCTTTGTGATAGTTACACAATGGGAACACCAGTAGTGTGCTGCTACACTATTCTTTGTGATAGTTACACAGTGGGAACACCAGTAGTGTGCTGCTACACTATTCATTGTGATAGTTACCCAGTGGGAACACCAGTAGTGTGTTGCTACACTATTCTTTGTGGTAGTTACCCAGTGGGAACACTGCAGTGTGCTGCTACGCTATTCTATGCTATGCTTACACAGTGTACTGCTACACTATTCTATTTTATATCTGCTAGCTAAGAATAAAAGCTAGCTACGTTTCCCTGTCATATTCCACGACGCAGGAGATTGGTCATTCAGGGTGTTGCAACCCGTCTGTCTGAGCCGGGAGACTCGGACAGGACAATGAGGATATCGTCAAGTATTCAATTAAGGGAGTCGTTTGCTACGACAGCTTCAAAAGTTTGGTTGCAGCAGAGATGGTGTTTCCATCGCTTGAGAATTACCATCTCCCAGGATAGCCTATCCCATGTACAGGAAAAATGGTATTTTTATTCCGTGCATTGTTAGTTATGCTGGTGGGTGGGTGTACATGGTGTGTGGATGGTGGGTGGGTGTACATGGTGTGTAGGTGGTGGGTGGGTGTACATGGTGTGTGGATGGTGAGTGAGTGTACATGGTCTGTGGGTGGTGGGTGAGTACATGGTCTGTGGGTGGTAAGTGGGTGTACATGGTCTGTATGTGGTGGGTGGGTGTACATGGTCTGTGGGTGGTGGGTGGGTGTACATGGTGTGTGGGTGGTGGGTAGCTGTACATGGTGTGTGGGTGGTGCGTAGCTGCACATGGTGTATGGGTGGTGGGTAGCTGTACACGGTGTGTGGATGGTGGGTGGCTGTACATTGTGTGTGGGTGGTTGGTGGCTGTACATGGTGTGTGAGTGGTGGGTGGCTGTACATGGTGTGTGAGTGGTGGGTGGCTGTACGTGGTGTGTGGGTGGTGGGGCCTGTACATGGCTTGTGAGTGGTGGGTAGCTGTACATGGTGTGTGGGTGGTGTGTGGTTGTACATGGTGTGTGGGTGGTGGGTAGCTGTACATGGTGTATGGGTGGTGGGTAGCTGTACATGGTGTGTGAGTGGTGGGTGGCTGTACATTGTGTGTGGGTGGTGGGTGACTGTACATGGTGTATGTGTGGTGGGTGGCTGTACATGGTGTGTGGGTGGTGGGTGGCTGTACATGGTGTGTGGGTGGTGGGTGGCTGTACATGGTGTGAGTGGTGGGTGGCTGTATATGGTGTGTGAGTGGTGGGTGGCTGTTCATGATGTTTGAGTGGTGGGTGGCTGTACATGGTGTGAGTGGTAGGTGGCTGTACATGGTGTGTGAGTGGTGGGTGGCTGTACATGGTGTGAGTGGTGGGTGGCTGTACATGGTGTGTGAGTGGTGGGTGGCTGTACATGGTGTGTGAGTGGTGGGTGGTTGTACATGGTGTGAGTGGTGGGTGGCTGTACATGGTGTGTGAGTGGTGGTTAGCTGTACATGGTGTGAGTGGTGGGTGGCTGTACATGGTGTGTGAGTGGTGAGTGGCTGTACATGGTGTGTGAGTGGTGGGTGGCTGTACATGGTGTGTGGGTGGTGGGTGGCTGTACGTGGTGGGTGGCTGTACATGGTGTGTGAGTGGTGGGTGGCTGTACATGGTGTGTGAGTGGTGGGTGGCTGTACATGGTGTGTGAGTGGTGGGTGGCTGTACATGGAGTGTGAGTGGTGGGTTGCTGTACATGGTGTGTGAGTGGTGGGTGGCTGTACATGGTGTGTGAGTGGTGGGTGGCTGTGCATGGTGTGTGAGTGGTGGGTGGCTGTACATGGTGTGTGAGTGGTGGGTGGCTGTACATGGTGTGTGAGTGGTGGGTGGCTGTACATGGTGTGTGAGTGGTGGGTGGCTGTACATGGTGTGTGAGTGGTGGGTGGCTGTACATGGTGTGTGAGTGGTGGGTGGCTGTACATGGTGTGTGAGTGGTGGGTGGCTGTACATGGTGTGTGAGTGGTGGGTGGCTGTACATGGTGTGTGAGTGGTGGGTGGCTGTACATGGTGTGTGAGTGGTGGTTAGCTGTACATGGTGTGAGTGGTGGGTGGCTGTACATGGAGTGTGAGTGGTGGGTGGCTGTACATGGTGTGTGAGTGGTGGGTGGCTGTACATGGTGTGTGAGTGGTGGGTGGCTGTACATGGTGTGTGAGTGGTGGGTGGCTGTACATGGTGTGTGAGTGGTGGGTGGCTGTACATGGTGTGTGAGTGGTGGGTGGCTGTACATGGTGTGTGAGTGGTGGGTGGCTGTACATGGTGTGTGAGTGGTGGGTGGCTGTACATGGTGTGTGAGTGGTGGGTGGCTGTACATGGTGTGTGAGTGGTGGGTGGCTGTACATGGTGTGTGAGTGGTGGGTGGCTGTACATGGTGTGTGAGTGGTGGGTGGCTGTACATGGTGTGTGAGTGGTGGGTGGCTGTACATGGTGTGTGAGTGGTGGGTGGCTGTACATGGTGTGTGAGTGGTGGGTGGCTGTACATGGTGTGTGAGTGGTGGGTGGCTGTACATGGTGTGTGAGTGGTGGGTGGCTGTACATGGTGTGAGTGGTGGGTGGCTGTACATGGTGTGTGAGTGGTGGGTGGCTGTACATGGTGTGTGAGTGGTGGGTGGCTGTACATGGTGTGTGAGTGGTGGGTGGCTGTACATGGTGTGTGTGGTAGGTGGCTGTACATGGTGTGTGAGTGGTGGATGGCTGTACATGGTGTGTGAGTGGTGGGTGGCTATACATGGTATGTGAGTGGTGGGTGGCTGTACATGGTGTGTGAGTGGTGGGTGGCTGTACATGGTGTGTGAGTGGTGGGTGGCTGTACATGGTGTGTGAGTGGTGGGTGGCTGTACATGGTGTGTGGGTGGTGGGTGGCTGTACATGGTGTGTGAGTGGTGGGTGGCTGTACATGGTGTGTGAGTGGTGGGTGGCTGTATATGGTGTGTGAGTGGTGGGTGGCTGTACATGGTGTGTGGGTGGTGGGTGGCTGTACATGGTGTGTGAGTGGTGGGTGGCTGTATATGGTGTGTGAGTGGTGGGTGGCTGTACATGGTGTGTGGGTGGTGGGTGGCTGTACATGGTGTGTGAGTGGTGGGTGGCTGTACATGGTGTGTGAGTGGTGGGTGGCTGTACATGGTGTGTGAGTGGTGGGTGGCTGTACATGGTGTGTGAGTGGTGGGTGGCTGTACATGGTGTGTGAGTGGTGGATAGCTGTACATGGTGTGTGGGTGGTGGGTGGCTGTACATGGTGTGTGGGTGGTGGGTGGCTGTACATGGTGTGTGAGTGGTGGGTGGCTGTACATGGTGTGTGGGTGGTGGGTGGCTGTACATGGTGTGAGTGGTGGGTGGCTGTACATGGTGTGTGAGTGGTGGGTAGCTGTACATGGTGTGTGAGTGGTGGGTGGCTGTACATGGTGTGTGAGTGGTGGGTGGCTGTACATGGTGTGTGAGTGGTGGGTAGCTGTACATGGTGTGTGAGTGGTGGGTAGCTGTACATGGGGTGTGAGTGGTGGGTGACTGTACATGGTGTGTGAGTGGTGGGTAGCTGTACATGGTGTGTGAGTGGTGGGTAGCTGTACATGGTGTGTGAGTGGTGGGTGGCTGTACATGGTATGTGAGTGGTGGGTGGCTGTACATGGTATGTGAGTGGTGGGTGGCTGTACATGGTATGTGAGTGGTGGGTAGCTGTACATGGTGTGTGAGTGGTGGGTGGCTGTACATGGTATGTGAGTGGTGGGTGGCTGTACATGGTGTGTGAGTGGTGGGTAGCTGTACATGGTGTGTGAGTGGTGGGTAGCTGTACATGGTGTGAGTGGTGGGTAGCTGTACATGGTGTGTGAGTGGTGGGTGGCTGTACATGGTGTGTGAGTGGTGGGTGGCTGTACATGGTGTGTGAGTGGTGGGTGGCTGTACATGGTGTGTGAGTGGTGGGTGGCTGTACATGGTGTGTGAGTGGTGGGTGGCTGTACATGGTGTGTGAGTGGTGGGTGGCTGTACATGGTGTGTGAGTGGTGGGTGGCTGTACATGGTGTGTGAGTGGTGGGTGGCTGTACATGGTGTGTGAGTGGTGGGTGGCTGTACATGGTGTGTGTGGTGGGTGGCTGTACATGGTGTGTGAGTGGTGGATGGCTGTACATGGTGTGTGAGTGGTGGGTGGCTATACATGGTATGTGAGTGGTGGGTGGCTGTACATGGTGTGTGAGTGGTGGGTGGCTGTACATGGTGTGTGAGTGGTGGGTGGCTGTACATGGTGTGTGAGTGGTGGGTGGCTGTACATGGTGTGTGGGTGGTGGGTGGCTGTACATGGTGTGTGAGTGGTGGGTGGCTGTACATGGTGTGTGAGTGGTGGGTGGCTGTATATGGTGTGTGAGTGGTGGGTGGCTGTACATGGTGTGTGGGTGGTGGGTGGCTGTACATGGTGTGTGAGTGGTGGGTGGCTGTATATGGTGTGTGAGTGGTGGGTGGCTGTACATGGTGTGTGGGTGGTGGGTGGCTGTACATGGTGTGTGAGTGGTGGGTGGCTGTACATGGTGTGTGAGTGGTGGGTGGCTGTACATGGTGTGTGAGTGGTGGGTGGCTGTACATGGTGTGTGAGTGGTGGGTGGCTGTACATGGTGTGTGAGTGGTGGATGGCTGTACATGGTGTGTGGGTGGTGGGTGGCTGTACATGGTGTGTGGGTGGTGGGTGGCTGTACATGGTGTGAGTGGTGGGTGGCTGTACATGGTGTGTGGGTGGTGGGTGGCTGTACATGGTGTGTGAGTGGTGGGTGGCTGTACATGGTGTGTGAGTGGTGGGTAGCTGTACATGGTGTGTGAGTGGTGGGTGGCTGTACATGGTGTGTGAGTGGTGGGTGGCTGTACATGGTGTGTGAGTGGTGGGTAGCTGTACATGGTGTGTGAGTGGTGGGTAGCTGTACATGGTGTGTGAGTGGTGGGTGGCTGTACATGGTGTGTGAGTGGTGGGTAGCTGTACATGGTGTGAGTGGTGGGTAGCTGTACATGGTGTGTGAGTGGTGGGTGGCTGTACATGGTATGTGAGTGGTGGGTGGCTGTACATGGTATGTGAGTGGTGGGTGGCTGTACATGGTATGTGAGTGGTGGGTAGCTGTACATGGTGTGTGAGTGGTGGGTGGCTGTACATGGTATGTGAGTGGTGGGTGGCTGTACATGGTGTGTGAGTGGTGGGTAGCTGTACATGGTATGTGAGTGGTGGGTGGCTGTACATGGTGTGTGAGTGGTGGGTAGCTGTACATGGTGTGTGAGTGGTGGGTAGCTGTACATGGTATGTGAGTGGTGGGTGGCTGTACATGGTGTGTGAGTGGTGGGTAGCTGTACATGGTATGTGAGTGGTGGGTGGCTGTACATGGTGTGTGAGTGGTGGGTGGCTGTACATGGTGTGAGTGGTGGGTGGCTGTACATGGTGTGAGTGGTGGGTGGCTGTACTTGGTGTGAGTGGTGGGTGGCTGTACATGGTGTGAGTGGTGGGTGGCTGTACATGGTGTGAGTGGTGGGTGGCTGTACATGGTGTGAGTGGTGGGTGGCTGTACATGGTGTGAGTGGTGGGTGGCTGTACATGGTGTGAGTGGTGGGTGGCTGTACATGGTGTGTGAGTGGTGGGTGGCTGTACATGGTGTGAGTGGTGGGTGGCTGTACATGGTGTGTGAGTGGTGGGTGGCTGTACATGGTGTGTGAGTGGTGGGTAGCTGTACATGGTGTGTGAGTGGTGGGTAGCTGTACATGGTGTGTGAGTGGTGGGTAGCTGTACATGGTGTGTGAGTGGTGGGTGGCTGTACATGGTGTGAGTGGTGGGTAGCTGTACATGGTGTGTGAGTGGTGGGTGGCTGTACATGGTGTGAGTGGTGGGTAGCTGTACATGGTGTGTGAGTGGTGGGTAGCTGTACATGGTGTGTGAGTGGTGGGTAGCTGTACATGGTGTGTGAGTGGTGGGTAGCTGTACATGGTGTGTGAGTGGTGGGTGGCTGTACATGGTGTGTGAGTGGTGGGTAGCTGTACATGGTGTGTGAGTGGTGGGTGGCTGTACATGGTGTGAGTGGTGGGTAGCTGTACATGGTGTGTGAGTGGTGGGTGGCTGTACATGGTGTGAGTGGTGGGTGGCTGTACATGGTGTGTGAGTGGTGGGTGGCTGTACATGGTGTGTGAGTGGTGGGTGGCTGTACATGGTGTGTGAGTGGTGGGTAGCTGTACATGGTGTGTGAGTGGTGGGTGGCTGTACATGGTGTGAGTGGTGGGTAGCTGTACATGGTGTGTGAGTGGTGGGTGGCTGTACATGGTGTGTGAGTGGTGGGTAGCTGTACATGGTGTGTGAGTGGTGGGTGGCTGTACATGGTGTGTGAGTGGTGGGTGGCTGTACATGGTGTGTGAGTGGTGGGTGGCTGTACATGGTGTGTGAGTGGTGGGTGGCTGTACATGGTGTGTGAGTGGTGGGTGGCTGTACATGGTGTGTGAGTGGTGGGTGGCTGTACATGGTGTGAGTGGTGGGTAGCTGTACATGGTGTGTGAGTGGTGGGTGGCTGTACATGGTGTGAGTGGTGGGTGGCTGTACATGGTGTGTGAGTGGTGGGTGGCTGTACATGGTGTGTGAGTGGTGGGTGGCTGTACATGGTGTGTGAGTGGTGGGTGGCTGTACATGGTGTGTGAGTGGTGGGTGGCTGTACATGGTGTGTGAGTGGTGGGTGGCTGTACATGGTGTGTGAGTGGTGGGTGGCTGTACATGGTGTGTGAGTGGTGGGTGGCTGTACATGGTGTGTGAGTGGTGGGTGGCTGTACATGGTGTGTGAGTGGTGGGTGGCTGTACATGGTGTGAGTGGTGGGTGGCTGTACATGGTGTGTGAGTGGTGGGTGGCTGTACATGGTGTGAGTGGTGGGTAGCTGTACATGGTGTGTGAGTGGTGGGTGGCTGTACATGGTGTGAGTGGTGGGTGGCTGTACATGGTGTGTGAGTGGTGGGTGGCTGTACATGGTGTGTGAGTGGTGGGTAGCTGTACATGGTGTGTGAGTGGTGGGTGGCTGTACATGGTATGTGAGTGGTGGGTGGCTGTACATGGTGTGTGAGTGGTGGGTAGCTGTACATGGTGTGTGAGTGGTGGGTGGCTGTACATGGTGTGTGAGTGGTGGGTGGCTGTACATGGTGTGAGTGGTGGGTGGCTGTACATGGTGTGAGTGGTGGGTAGCTGTACATGGTGTGAGTGGTGGGTAGCTGTACATGGTGTGAGTGGTGGGTAGCTGTACATGGTGTGAGTGGTGGGTAGCTGTACATGGTGTGAGTGGTGGGTAGCTGTACATGGTGTGAGTGGTGGGTGGCTGTACATGGTGTGAGTGGTGGGTAGCTGTACATGGTGTGAGTGGTGGGTAGCTGTACATGGTGTGAGTGGTGGGTGGCTGTACATGGTGTGAGTGGTGGGTAGCTGTACATGGTGTGTGAGTGGTGGGTGGCTGTACATGGTGTGTGAGTGGTGGGTGGCTGTACATGGTGTGTGAGTGGTGGGTGGCTGTACATGGTGTGTGAGTGGTGGGTGGCTGTACATGGTGTGTGAGTGGTGGGTGGCTGTACATGGTGTGTGAGTGGTGGGTGGCTGTACATGGTGTGTGAGTGGTGGGTGGCTGTACATGGTGTGTGAGTGGTGGGTGGCTGTACATGGTGTGTGAGTGGTGGGTGGCTGTACATGGTGTGTGAGTGGTGGGTGGCTGTACATGGTGTGTGAGTGGTGGGTGGCTGTACATGGTGTGTGAGTGGTGGGTGGCTGTACATGGTGTGTGAGTGGTGGGTGGCTGTACATGGTGTGTGAGTGGTGGGTGGCTGTACATGGTGTGTGAGTGGTGGGTGGCTGTACATGGTGTGTGAGTGGTGGGTGGCTGTACATGGTGTGTGAGTGGTGGGTGGCTGTACATGGTGTGTGAGTGGTGGGTGGCTGTACATGGTGTGTGAGTGGTGGGTGGCTGTACATGGTGTGTGAGTGGTGGGTGGCTGTACATGGTGTGTGAGTGGTGGGTGGCTGTACATGGTGTGTGAGTGGTGGGTGGCTGTACATGGTGTGTGAGTGGTGGGTGGCTGTACAGGGTGTGTGAGTGGTGGGTGGCTGTACATGGTGTGTGAGTGGTGGGTGGCTGTACATGGTGTGTGAGTGGTGGGTGGCTGTACATGGTGTGTGAGTGGTGGGTGGCTGTACATGGTGTGAGTGGTGGGTGGCTGTACATGGGTGGCTGTACATGGTGTGAGTGGTGGGTGGCTGTACATGGTGTGTGAGTGGTGGGTGGCTGTACATGGTGTGTGAGTGGTGGGTGGCTGTACATGGTGTGTGAGTGGTGGGTGGCTGTACATGGTGTGTGAGTGGTGGGTGGCTGTACATGGTGTGTGAGTGGTGGGTGGCTGTACATGGTGTGTGAGTGGTGGGTGGCTGTACATGGTGTGTGAGTGGTGGGTGGCTGTACATGTGTGTGAGTGGTGGGTGGCTGTACATGGTGTGTGAGTGGTGGGTGGCTGTACATGTGTGAGTGGTGGGAGCTGTACATGTGTGAGTGGTGGGTAGCTGTACATGTGTGAGTGTGAGTACATGGTGTGAGGGTGGGGCTGTACATGGTGTGTGAGTGGTGAGTGGTGGGTAGCTGTACATGGTGTGTGAGTGGTGGGTGGCTGTACATGGTGTGTGAGTGGTGGGTGGCTGTACATGGTGTGTGAGTGGTGGGTGGCTGTACATGGTGTGTGAGTGGTGGGTGGCTGTACATGGTGTGTGAGTGGTGGGTGGCTGTACATGGTGTGTGAGTGGTGGGTGGCTGTACATGGTGTGTGAGTGGTGGGTGGCTGTACATGGTGTGTGAGTGGTGGGTGGCTGTACATGGTGTGTGAGTGGTGGGTGGCTGTACATGGTGTGTGAGTGGTGGGTGGCTGTACATGGTGTGTGAGTGGTGGGTGGCTGTACATGGTGTGTGAGTGGTGGGTGGCTGTACATGGTGT
>NC_091371.1:12182484-12222484 GCF_038502225.1 Cherax quadricarinatus | reverse complement strand
TCTTCTAGCAGACTTAGCCATCTTCTAGCAGACTTAACCATCTTCTAGCAGACTTAACCATCTTCTAGCAGACTTAACCATCTTCTAGCAGACTTAACCATCTTCTAGCAGACTTAGCCATCTTCTAGCAGACTTAACCATCTTCTAGCAGACTTAGCCATCTTCTAGCAGACTTAACCATCTTCTAGCAGACTTAGCCATCTTCTAGCAGACTTAACCATCTTCTAGCAGACTTAGCCATCTTCTAGCAGACTTAACCATCTTCTAGCAGACTTAGCCATCTTCTAGCAGACTTAACCATCTTCTAGCAGACTTAGCCATCTTCTAGCAGACTTAACCATCTTCTAGCAGACTTAGCCATCTTCTAGCAGACTTAACCATCTTCTAGCAGACTTAGCCATCTTCTAGCAGACTTAACCATCTTCTTGCAGACTTAGCCATCTTCTAGCAGACTTAGCCATCTTCTAGCAGACATAACCATCTTCTTGCAGACTTAGCCATCTTCTAGCAGACTTAGCCATCTTCTAGCAGACTTAACCATCTTCTAGCTGACCTAACCATCTTCTAGCAGACTTAGCCATATGCTGAAGGCTTAGCCAGGCTTTAATATTTATCTGCCTCGTAGAGCACTAGGAGGCAGAAGACAGCAGTTCTGCATCACATGGTTGAACGTCCTGTCTCCTACAAACGGTGATCAACACGGTTGCCACTCGCCATAAGTGCCAGACTGGCTACGGAAGTGTGGCGAATTTGAATTTGCCATAAATATTTTTGGCTTTGCCAATAAGTGCAGATTTCGAATTATTGATGATACTCTGAATGCATAGCTGAGATGTGCAATGAGTTCAGACATCCAGTCAACCTTTTTGCAACTTGCCAGACAAAAGAATTGCCAGGTTGCGCATTCAGCGTTCTTACTTTTTTAAGATTATTTTATTTTTTTGCTTCAAAGGCAATTGTAACTCAGTTATATATTTTTTTTTCACATATACTATTTTCCGGCATATAAGACGCGTTTTTTCCTCAAAAAAGTCTTGGAAAATCAACCTGCACCTTATACGCTCAAGGGTTACGCTTTAGCGTAAAGTAAGAGGGTAATTAGCCCTTGAATATGATTACTAATTTTTCCCTTATGATACGTCCGTCGTGCGCCTTATATGCCGGAAAATACTGTATTTTGTGTAATCTTGCTCAGACAGTTTATAGTATTTTTGAATTTTGAATTACGTAACCTAATTTCTAAATTTTTGCATATTTTTTTTTTTGTGTGTGGCAAATGGCGCCTCTTGTTCGCCACGTCTGTGGCTGTATTTCAAGAGTTTCTCGCCTGTGTTGTTGAAGAATGAGGCAGGTCATGGCAGACCAGAAGCTGGTCATGGCAGACCAGAGGCAGGTCATGGCAGACCAGAGGCAGGTCATGGCAGACCAGAGGCAGGTCATGGCAGACCAGAGGCAGGATGGGACCAGAGGCTGGTCATGGCAGACCAGGAGGTCATGGCAGACCAGAGGCAGGTCATGGCAGACCAGAGGCAGGTCATGGCAGACCAGGCAGGCATGGCAGACCAGAGGCAGGTCATGGCAGACCCAGGAGCAGACCAGAGCCTGTGTTGTTGAAGAATGAGGCAGGTCATGGCAGACCAGAAGCTGGTCATGGCAGACCAGAGGCAGGTCATGGCAGACCAGAGGCTGGTCATGGCAGACCAGAGGCAGGTCATGGCAGACCAGAGGCTGGTCATGGCAGACCAGAGGCAGGTCATGGCAGACCAGAGGCTGGTCATGGCAGACCAGAGGCAGGTCATGGCAGACCAGAGGCAGGTCATGGCAGACCAGAGGCAGGTCATGGCAGACCAGAGGCTGGTCATGGCAGACCAGAGGCAGGTCATGGCAGACCAGAGGCTGGTCATGGCAGACCAGAGGCAGGTCATGGCAGACCAGAGGCAGGTCATGGCAGACCAGAGGCAGGTCATGGCAGACCAGAGGCTGGTCATGGCAGACCAGAGGCAGGTCATGGCAGACCAGAGGCAGGTCATGGCAGACCAGAGGCAGGTCATGGCAGACCAGAGGCTGGTCATGGCAGACCAGAGGCAGGTCATGGCAGACCAGAGGCAGGTCATGGCAGACCAGAGGCTGGTCATGGCAGACCAGAGGCAGGTCATGGCAGACCAGAGGCTGGTCATGGCAGACCAGAGGCAGGTCATGGCAGACCAGAGGCTGGTCATGGCAGACCAGAGGCAGGTCATGGCAGACCAGAGGCTGGTCATGGCAGACCAGAGGCAGGTCATGGCAGACCAGAGGCTGGTCATGGCAGACCAGAGGCAGATCATGGCAGACCAGAGGCAGGTCATGGCAGACCAGAGGCAGGTCATGGCAGACCAGAGGCAGGTCATGGCAGACGGGGAAACACGCTACCTCTTGAGTTGGCAGACTTCCGGTCTGCCTTCATGGCGATGTGTGAACAGACGGGTTTAGCGCTTTCCATTGGCAGTATGGAAAGGGGGTCGACGCCCCCGGGGGAAGAAGGAAGATCATCGAGATCATTGTAATCCCTTATTCCCCTGGGTTGTGGAGGGGGTCAACGCCCCGGGGGGAAAGGGAAGCTCAACGAGGTCATTTTAATCACTTATTCCCCCGAGTTGGGGGTCAGCTCCCCCGGGGGAAGAGGAAAGATCAACGGTGGTGTGGACTCAAGCTTTCAAGCTGAGTGATTACGCTTGAAATTTATTCATTAAAATGTATACAGACTGTATGGGAAAAAGATTTGAAATATACATCTGGATTACATCTGTATGTGTGTGTGTGTGTACTCACCTATTTGTGGTTGCAGGGGTCGATTCACAGTTCCTTGCCCCGCCTCTTCGCTGGTCGCAACTAGATCCACTCTGTCTCTGCTCCATGAGCTTAATTAGCCTTTGTGTGCGTGTGTGTGTGTGTGTGTGTGTTTATTTGTGTGCGTGTACTCACCAATTTGTACTCACATCTGTGTATTTAAGTGTACATGTAAGTGTGCTTGCCACTGCGTACACATGCTTGGGCACACGTCTGCCTCCACAACATAATTAGAGAGCATAGATGATAATCAACCTACGCTACCCTAACCTAACCTACCCTAACCTAACATATTTAGAGAACATAGGGGATTATCGACTTACCCTAACCTAACCTAACCTAACCTAAACTAACCTAACCTATCCTTACCTAACCTAACCAAACCTAACCTAACATAACATATTTAGAGAGCATACGGGATTATCCACAGAATGAGAATCACAGAGGCAGTTTTGCGCCTGACGCGGCGTGCATGACTTAGCAGACAGTATTGTGCGAGCACCGACCTGCCTTAATCAGTTTGTCGCTCTGTTAATTAATATAAAACCCTTTGTTGTCTCAGGCGGAAAATGTCGGTAAATTGAATATAGCTTACGCTATGATGGATCACCATGGGGGATGGATCACCACGGTGAGTGGATCACCACGGTGGGTGGATCACCACGGTGAGTGGATCACCACGGTGAGTGGATCACCCGGTGAGTGGATCACCACGGTGAGTGGATCACCACGGTGAGTGGATCACCACGGTGGGTGGATCACCACGGTGAGTGGATCACCATGGTGGGTGGATCACCATGGTGGGTGGATCACCATGGGGGATGGATCACCACGGTGAGTGGATCACCACGGTGGGTGGATCACCACGGTGGGTGGATCACCACGCTGGGTGGATCACCACGGTGAGTGGATCACCACAGTGGGTGGATCACCACGGTGGGTGGATCACCACGGTGGGTGGATCACCACGATGGGTGGATCACCACGGTGGGTGGATCACCACGGTGGGTGGATCACCACGGTGGATGGATAACCACGGTGGGTGGATCACCACGGTGGGTGGATCACCACGGTGGGTGGATCACCACGGTGAGTGGATCACCACGGTGGGTGGATCACCACGGTGGGTGGATCACCACGGTGGGTGGATCACCACGATGGGTGGATCACCACGGTGGGTGGATCACCACGGTGGATGGATCACCACGGTGGGTGGATCACCACGGTGGGTGGATCACCACGGTGGATGGATCACCACGGTGAGTGGATCACCACGGTGGGTGGATCACCACAGTGGGTGGATCACCACGGTGAGTGGATCACCACGGTGGGTGGATCACCACGGTGAGTGGATCACCACGGTGGGTGGATCACCACGGTGGATGGATCACCACGGTGGGTGGATCACCACGGTGAGTGGATCATCACGGTGGGTGGATCACCACGGTGGGTGGATCACCACGGTTGATGGATCACCACGGTGGGTGGATCACCACGGTGGGTGGATCACCACGGTGGGTGGATCACCACGGTGGATGGATCACCACGGTGGGTGGATCACCACGGTGAGTGGATCACCGCGGTGGGTGGATCACCACGGTGGATGGATCACCACGGTGGGTGGATCACCACGGTGGGTGGATCACCACGGTGGGTGGATCACCACGGTGAGTGGATCACCACGGTGGATGGATCACCACGGTGGGTGGATCACCACGGTGAGTGGATCACCACGGTGGGTGGATCACCACGGTGGATGGATCACCACGGTGGGTGGATCACCACGGTGGGTGGATCACCACGGTGGGTGGATCACCACGGTGAGTGGATCACCACGGTGGGTGGATCACCACGGTGAGTGGATCACCACGGTGGGTGGATCACCACGGTGGATGGATCACCACGGTGGGTGGATCACCACGGTGGGTGGATCACCACGGTGGGTGGATCACCACGGTGAGTGGATCACCACGGTGGATGGATCACCACGGTGGGTGGATCACCACGGTGAGTGGATCACCACGGTGGGTGGATCACCACGGTGGATGGATCACCACGGTGGGTGGATCACCACGGTGGGTGGATCACCACGGTGGGTGGATCACCACGGTGGGTGGATCACCACGGTGGGTGGATCACCACGGTGGATGGATCACCACGGTGGGTGGATCACCACGATGGGTGGATCACCACGGTGAGTGGATCACCACGGTGGGTGGATCACCACGGTGGGTGGATCACCACGGTGGGTGGATCACCACGGTGAGTGGATCACCACGGTGGGTGGATCACCACGGTGGCAGGATCACTGAGGGTTCCATCAATGCTTCACGTTCACCTGTATTTTATAACATAATTAAAGGTTCGCCCATCTCATTACAGAGTCTAGGAGTCTAATTTCAAGCAGCATATTCTTCCTCAAGAATATGCTAGCACCAACCTAAACGGAGCTCAGATTTACGTCACACACACACACACACACACACACACACACACACACACACACACACACACACACACACACACACACACACACACACACACACACACCGGACAACATCTCCCCGTGGGTCCTTAGAGAAGGAGCAGAGATGCTGTGTGTGCCCCTAACCACAATCTTCAACACATCCCTTGAAACTGGGCAACTACCTGAGAAATGGAAGACAGCAAATGTAGTCCCCATATTTAAGAAAGGAAACAGAAACGAGGCACTAAACTACAGACCTGTGTCTCTGACATGTATAGTATGCAAAGTCATGGAGAAGATTATCAGGAGGAGAGTGGTGGAACACCTGGAACGGAACAAGATTATGAATGAAAACCAGCATGGGCTCATGGAAGGCAAATCCTGTGTCACAAACCTTCTGGAGTTTTATGACAAGGTAACAGAAGTAAGACACGAGAGAGAGGGGTGGGTTGATTGCATTTTCCTGGACTTCAGGAAGGCCTTTGACACAGTTTCTCACAAGAGATTAGTGCAGAAGCTGGAGGATCAGGCGCATATAACAGGGAGGGCACTGCAATGGATCAGGGAATACCTGACAGGGAGGCAACAACGAGTCATGGTACGTGGAGAGATATCACAGTGGGCGCCTGTAACGAGCGGGGTCCCACAGGGGTCAGTTCTAGGACCAGTGCTATTTTTGATATATGCGAACGACATGATGGAAGGAATAGACTCTGAAGTGTCCCTATTCGCAGATGATGTGAAGCTGATGAGAAGAATTAAATCGGATGAGGATGAGGCAGGACTGCAAAGAGACCTGGACAGGCTGGACGCGTGGTCCAGAAACTGGCTTCTCGAATTCAACCCTGCCAAATGCAAAGTCATGAAGATTGGGGAGGGGCAAAGAAGACCGCAGACAGAGTATTTGGCTAGGTGGACAAAGACTACAGACCTCACTCAGGGAGAAAGACCTTGGGGTGACCATAACACCAAGCACATCACCGGAGGCACACATCAACCAAATAACTGCTGCAGCTTACGGGCGCCTGGCAAACCTGAGAATAGCGTTACGATACCTTAATAAGGAATCGTTCAAGACACTGTACACTGTGTATGTTAGGCCCATACTGGAGTATGCAGCACCGGTCTGGAACCCACACCTGGTCAAGCACGGGAATAGACAAGGTGGACAGAGACAGGATGTTCCAGAGAGGGGACACAGAAACAAGGGGTCACAATTGGGAGCTGAAGACTCAGACGAGTCACAGGGACGTTAGGAAGTATTTCTTCAGTCATAGAGTCGTCAGGAAGTGGAATAGCTAGCATGTGAAGTAGTGGAGGCAGGAACCATACATAGTTTTAAGAAGAGGTATGACAAAGCTCAGGAAGCAGAGAGGAAGAGGACCTAGTAGCGATAGTGAAGAGGCGGGGCCAGGAGCTGAGTGTCGACCCCTGCAACCACAATTAGGTGAGTACAATTAGGTGAGTACACACACACACACACACACACACACCAACAAGTGTTGGACGACATACATACAGATGAGGAGGAGGTGAAGAAACTGCTAAGGGACATCGATACCTCAAAGGCAATGGGACCGGACAACATCTCTCCATGGGTCCTTAGAGAGGGAGCAGATATGTTGTGCGTACCACTTACCACAATCTTCAACACATCCCTGGAAACTGGGCAACTACCTGAGGTATGGAAGAAGGCAAATGTAGTTCCCATTTTCAAAAAAGGAGACAGAAAAGAGGCACTAAACTATAGACCTGTGTCATTGACGTGTATAGTATGCAAAATTATGGAGAAGATTATCAGGAGGAGAGTGGTGGAGCACCTGGAACGGAACAGGAGTATAAATGCCAACCAGCACGGATTCACGGAAGGCAAATCCTGTGTCACAAACCTTCTGGAGTTTTACGATAAAATAACAGAAGTAAGACAAGAGAGAGAGGGGTGGGTTGATTGCATCTTCTTGGACTGCAAGAAGGCCTTTGACACAGTTCCTCACAAGAGATTAGTGCAGAAGCTAGAGCATCAGGCGCATATAACAGGAAGAGCACTGCAATGGATCAGAGAATACCTGACAGGGAGGCAACAACGAGTCATGGTACGTAATGATGTATCACAGTGGGCACCTGTGACGAGCGGGGTCCCACAGGGGTCGGTCCTAGGACCAGTGCTATTTTTGGTATATTGTAGACAGCCTGTACTGTCTGCACAGACAGCCCATGCTGTCTGCCAGCTTAGTTCATATTTCGCGCCACTCAAGTGCTGCCATCTATAGGCCTTGCCACTTCAGTATGCCCAGACTTGCCTCACCCTCACTCACACAGCGGCCTGGCATCAAGACACAAGTACTCCCAGCTCTCTCTCGTGGCATGGCCCTGCCCGGGCCATGGGCACAAACACACAAGCCTGTGTAACCCACCACTACTTAACAATAAAGTAAGAAGCCTCCGAAGAAGTATATCATTTAACTACCCGCTCTACAGCTACCAAACAACCCCTTTATATTGGTACCAGCGGTGGTCGCAGCGTTGTGTTTACCCTGGAGAGAGGAAGGAGAGGTATGAAGTCACCTTCACTTCATCACCCTACATAAGAAGCATCCGTCTCTCAACGAGTTATCCTGATGTCGTGTCTGCACGTTTGAGCATCCAGACACAGGTACAAGCAGGATCCAGCCGAAATTTATCGAAATTCTACGAGAATTGTAAGTGGCGTCCCAGTGACCCCACGCTGTTTCTCAAGTCACGTGTTCAGCGTCACTTGTATGTTGCTGTTGTTGTTCAGCTCAGCACAGCTGTTTCAGCGAGCCAGAGGTGAGTTTTGTGGTGATTTCTGCGTCCAGTGTGCGTTTCGCCGTGTTTTGGGTTTGAGAGGAGGAAGTTGCCAGATCCTCCCTCGCCGTACACTCACCCACGCTCCTCGCCACCACACTACCATACACCACCACGCCATCTCTCCCTCTGCTGTGTTTTCTGCTGTTTTTCGTATGAATTCATTGCCAGTGCTGTGTATCCGAGTGCCCGAGGCCACTCGAAGCTACGTGGATTACGACGTCACGTGGGTGTGGCCGATGTCACGTAGACCTACAAAGCCACGTGAGTTACCAGATATCCCAGGCCACATGCTGTGGTCTGCTGCCCGCATCACATCGACGCCACCCACGATGCTGCCCGACTTCATGACGTCACGATGTCTGCTGACGTCACCTCACGATGTCTGCTGACGTACCTCGAGATGTCTGCTGACGTCACCTCACGATGTCTGCACCTCGAGATGTCTGCTGACGTCACCTCACGATGTCTGCTGACGTCACCTCACGATGTCTGCCTGACGTCACCTCGAGATGCTGACGTCACACGATGTCTGCTGACGTCACGATGTCTGCTGACGTCACCTCACGATGTCTGCCTGACGTCACCTCGAGATGTCTGTTGACGTCACTGCTGCTGACGTCACCTTGCGACATCACGCCTGACATCACATGATGTCACATCGAGTGTTCTAGTAATTATTTCAGTATTGTCGAGAAGATTGAGAGAAAATATATGTCGTGTGTTAATTAATTCCTCTCAGTCAGTGTTCTCACATTTTAGTATGTCTTAGTCAGTTTTATGCGCAGAAAAGCATCTTTTGCTAGTTAAGCCATGTTGTACCGTATGTACAGCGGTGTGTTTGTAAGTTTTCCGTGTGTCCAGTGAGGTCTGTGGTCAGACCCTTGAGTTGTACCACTAAGTCACCCGTGACCAGTGTGTTTGACAGCTGATTTCTCAGCCCTGAGCGTATGAGCCCCCTTGTACAGAAAGCTTTTATGCTCGTCGCTCGTGATGTTCTGCAGAATCGTACCTGCTACGATTCCCATCGAGATTTGTTTCACTTCACCTCCAGACCTTCAGAGTGCAGTTATATGTAGAGAAACAAGTCTGGGGACGCTTAGACTAACCTCTGCTATAACTCCACCTGTCGAGAGATGATACTCGTCAAGCCGCAGCCAGGCCTGTCGGCAGGCGCTGTGTCAGCCTCGTGTCACAAGCTTCAGTGAGCAGCCTGCACAAAGAAGATGTCACTTTGACTGCTAGCTCTCTCACTGCAGTCTGGTGTATGATGTTACGACTCCCAGATGTTTCGCCCAGTCGTCTCTGCCACGACTTGCTCCACAACTCGCTCCATGCTCGCCGGCAGTGATAGCCCAGCGACAGTACCAGTCGAGAAGTGTCCTCCTGAGTCGCTTGCCAGAAGTCCTGCCCAGTTGCCGAGTTTTGTCGACGCCTCACTCGAGGGCACCAGCATGTCGTGCCCCAGGTTGAGTGAAAACCTGCAGCGACTCCTACGATGTCTGCTTCACCGTTCCAGAGGAGACCGTACCCTGTTACGTCACAGCTCAGCCGCAGCGATGTCTCCCGTGTTGCAGTACCTGTCCAGACGCAGGAAGGCGTGCAGTGATGCCCTTCGACGCTCACTGCCTATGACCACGATGTTTAGCACACCCCACATGTTTTTTCTTCCCTCCCTGTAGGAAGTTTTTTTTTCATGTCCATATGTATATATATGTTTTTATTTTGTGTTCTGTGCCCTGTTCCTACGAGAGAGAGACCGAGTTTCTTTTACTACCAGTATTGTCGCGTCGGGACGACGCGCGGTAGGTGGCCGAGCGTATGTAGACAGCCTGTACTGTCTGCACAGACAGCCCATGCTGTCTGCCAGCTTAGTTCATATTTCGCGCCACTCAAGTGCTGCCATCTATAGGCCTTGCCACTTCAGTATGCCCAGACTTGCCTCACCCTCACTCACACAGCGGCCTGGCATCAAGACACAAGTACTCCCAGCTCTCTCTCGTGGCATGGCCCTGCCCGGGCCATGGGCACAAACACACAAGCCTGTGTAACCCACCACTACTTAACAATAAAGTAAGAAGCCTCCGAAGAAGTTTATCATTCACACCCGCTTGCAGCACCTACCAAACAAGTCCTTTATAATATGTGAACGACATGATGGAAGGAATAGACTCTGAAGTGTCCCTATTCGCAGATGATGTGAAGCTGATGAGAAGAATTAAATCGGATGAGGATGAGGCAGGACTGCAAAGAGACCTGGACAGGCTGGATGCGTGGTCCAGCAAACTGGCTTCTCGAATTCAACCCTGCCAAATGCAAAGTCATGAAGATAGGGGAAGGGCACAGAAGACCACAGACAGAGTATAGGCTAGGTGGCCAAAGACTGCAAACCTCACTCAAGGAGAAAGATCTGGGGGTGAGTATAACACCGAGCATATCTCCTGAGGCGCACATCAATCAGATAACTGCTGCAGCATACGGGGCGCCTGGCAAACCTGAGAACAGCATTCCGACACCTTAGTAAGGAATCATTCAAGACACTGTACACCGTGTATGTCAGGCCCATACTGGAGTATGCAGCACCTGTTTGGAACCCGCACTTGATAAAGCACGTCAAGGAATTAGAGAAAGTGCAAAGATTTGCAACAAGGTTAGTTCCAGAGCTAAGGGGAATGTCGTACGAAGAAAGATTAAGGGAAATCGGCCTGACGACACTGGAGGACAGGAGGGTCAGGGGAGACATGATAACGATACAAGATACTGCGTGGAATAGACAAGGTGGACAAGGACAGGATGTTCCAGAGAGGGGACACAGAAACAAGAGGTCACAATTGGAAGTTGAAGACACAGACGAGTCAGAGAGACGTAGGAAGTATTTCTTCAGTCATAGAGTTGTAAGGCAGTGGAATAGCCTAGAATGTGAAGTAGTGGAGGCAGGAACCATACATAGTTTTAAGACGAGGTTTGACAAAGCTCATGGAAGCGGAGAGAGAAGAGGGTCTAGTAGCGATAGTGAAGAGGCGGGGCCAGGAGCTAGGTCGACCCCTGCAACCACAATTAGGTGAGTACAAATAGGTGAGTACACACACACACACACACACACACACACACACACACACACACACACACGCACACACGCACACACAGTTAGGCCCATATTGGAGTATGCGGCACCAGTTTGCAACCCACACCTAGCCAAGCATGTAAAGAAACTAGAGAAAGTGCAAAGGTTTGCAACAAGACTAGTCCCAGAGCTAAGAGGTATGTCCTACGAGGAGAGGTTAAGGGAAATCGACCTGACGACACTGGAAGACAGGAGAGATAGGGGGGACATGATAACGACATACAAAATACTGAGAGGAATTCAAAAGGTGGACAAAGACAGGATGTTCCAGAGATGGGACACAGCAACAAGGGGACACAGTTGGAAGTTGAAGACACAGATGAATCACAGGGATGTTAGGAAGTATTTCTTCAGCCACAGAGTAGTCAGGAAGTGGAATAGTTTGGGAAGCGATGTAGTGGAGGCAGGATACTTACATAGCTTTAAGCAGAGGTATGATAAAGCTCACGGTTCAGGGAGAGTGACCTTGTAGCGACCAGTGAAGATGCAGGGCCAGGAGCTAGGACTCGACCCCTGCAACCTCAACTAGGTGAGTACAACTAGGTCAGTATACACACACACACACACACACACACACACACACACACACACACACACACATATATATACACACATATACACACATATATATATATATATATATATATATATATATATATATATATATATATATATATATATATATATGTATATTTCGGTCAGTCTTTCCCTCGTCTGGTGATAACAGCAGCTGGCTATGAGAGACTCATATCTGTGTAGCTGTTATCATACGGAGGTTGAAGCCTGCAGCAGTCTTGGAGCTGAATAATAAAACACGGGTTTAACTCTTGTTATTTAATATAATAGTACTAGTAGTACTACTGTTACTACCACCACCACCACCACCACCACCACTACTACTACTACTACTATTAATAATAATAATTATAATGATAATATCTTAGCCATCATAGAAGTGAGTAAAATCTATACGTAATATTGGTTACTGAAGTTGATGTTTGTTATAATGGTTGATAATGGTGGTACGGAGGTAGGTGAGGGTAGTTGTAGTGTCCTGGATGATACTACAGCTCTTCACCAGCTGGAATGGGAGCTGGTAGGTAGCTCAGGTTACCTGTTGTTATGTCTGGCCAGGTGTCATTAGCCATTGTGTGTGTGTGTGTATGTACTCATCTAATTATGGTTGCAGGGGTAGATTCATAGCCCCTGGCCCCTGTTAGTTGCCATTTTGTACTAGGCACATGTCGAGGAGGCACTAGGTCTGTTGTGTGTGTGTGTGTGTGTGTGTGTGTGTACTCACTTAATTGTGTCTACAGGGGGTCGATTCATAGCCCCTGGTCCCTGTGTGTGTGTGAGCGCACGCGCCAGTGTGAAATATTTGATGCGTGGAGCTTTGGAGGACCATTTAGTCCCGGCTCTCCATAAATTTTAAAAGAGCTTTCTTCCTTCTTGAAGAAAGAAAGAAATCACTTTCTTTTTCTCTCTTCTCGGGAAGAATGACATGACATAAATAAAGTTGAAATGTTGACCTTTTTATGCGCGTCGACCAGACGACGTAAATAGGAAAGAGCCGAGATATCTGTGACATTCTCCCTAGTAAAAGAATGTAAAGATTGTAACTAAATCAACGGCGTATTGAGGAGAGGAAAATATAGCGATTGTGGTTGTTTTAAGAAGATATAAATACGAAGAAAAGTGAGATAAGGGATTGAAAAGGAGAAATATAATGACTGGGGTGATGTCAGCGCCAGTGGTGGATGGTACGTATCCCAGTGTAAGGTTGAGAGAGCAAACTCTGGCTTCTGGGAGACATGGTGGGTGGTAGTGTGGCGTGGATTGTACCGTAGCACCACCATCGTCACCACAGCTACTACTACAACTACTATTTCTACAACTACCACTACTACTACTACTTCTACTACCAGCCATGAGCAAGGGATTCCTTCACTCCCTCAAGAACATCACACACAAGCATGGTAAGTACTCTCACTGTTCACTCTTTGTTGTGTATTGTTTGTAATGTACTGGTCGTACAGCTCCAGGGAAATACGAGGTAGCCCCCCCATTAATTAGATCAAGAACCCTTTCACCAGCATCTAGTTACCCTTCTGGAAAGGGGTTCGTAATGTTATGCGTTTTGATAATGTGGGTTTGTTGGTTGATGGTGTGCTAGAACATCACTGTTAGTGTTAGAACATCACTGTTAGTGTTAGAACATCACTGTTATTTTAGAACATCACTGTAAGTGTTAGAATATCACTGTTAGTGTTAGAATATCACTGTTAGTGTTAGAACGTCACAATAGTGACCATAGTGTTGACTGGTAGAGTGGGTGTGTATGTGTACTCACCTCTATGTGAGTCACAGCTCCTGGCCCCGCCAGCAGTGTGTGTCAGCCATTGTTACTATGTGCTTGTTTTCGTATTAAAATTAACACCGACGCGGTTCCTGCGTAGTCGTCGGCTTCCTAAAATTCTATTCACATATTTGTTTTTTCAGCGAGACGAGCTGCCCTCCAAAAAACATTTTGTGAAACGGCTCTTCTTTTCCCTTGTCATATCTGGTTCACGACAACAGTAAGAGCACTTGCCTGCTGGACACATTTCTAACGTTTTTGTTAAATTACACCAGCATGCGGAATGTGAAGCTTTGTTGTATACACGTTAAATAACCTTGTTACAATAGTGAGAGAGACAGAAAGAAACAGAGAGAGATAGACAGAGAGACAGACAGAAAGGGGCAGAGAGAGACAGAGTTCTTTGACTACCACTCACTTCTTTGTGACCGTCAATATGGTTTCAGAAAAGGTTACTCTCCTGCTGATCTGTTGTTAAACCTCTCCACTAAGTGGCACCAGGCACTGGATGAATCTAAATTCAGCTGTGTAGTAGCACTAGACATTGCTGGTGCTTTCGACCAAGTATGGCGCCAGGGACTCTTGGCAAAACTGCAAGCACCGGGAATTGCAGGCTCTACACTATCTTCTCAGTATAAGTATCAGTGGGACAGAGTCAGCAAGATATCCTATTGGGGAAAGTGTTCCACAGGGAAGTGTCCTTGGGCCATTGTTATGGAATGTCTACTTCAATGACCTTCTTCGTCTCATCTCAGTATCCTACATATGCAGATGACTGCTTTCAGACATCTACTTATCCAAGAGAAGAAATGCAAGCTGCTCTAAGCTGCATCAATCAGCCTGGAGAAACCGATGGTAGGTCACATTTGCTCCTGAAAAAAACATAAATGATAATGGTCTCTAGGCACCATAATGGTAATGCTGGAGCAATAATAAGTGTGAAGGGGAGAGTGTTGGTACCTGGGGACGAAGTTGATATCCTTGGAGTGAAATTTGACTCCAAACTGACCATGAAAAACCACGTTGTAAATCTTACAAACAAAGAGCCAAGAAGCTTACAGCACGTCGACGTATCTCGCATCTGCTCGACGATAGAGGTTACAAGATTCTGTACAAGACACAAGTATGCTCACACCTTAAGTATGCTCCACTTTCTTGAAGTGCCTGTCCCCAATCTTATCTGCGGCTTCTTGGCAGAGTAGAGAATACAGCAAGACCCCTCATCTCTCGCCTGGATCCATCTTGGATAGATCTGTCATTTCACCAGTCTTCAACACCAGAGGGATGTGGGTGGCCTTACTGTTATGTACAAGGCCAATATTGTCAAAGTACCATACTTGCCTTTACTCCGAGGACAGCGAGAAGTGAGCTTTTATACAAGAGGGGCAGTAAGCAGCAACTTCACTGTGACTACCTTTCTCCAGAACGTCGCTACGTCTGAGATCTTTTATTCCCAGGATGACTTGAGTTTGGAACATGTTCGAAATAAAGTCAGATGGCTCCAACTTCATTCTGTTCCGTGTCTCATAATAATAAGGCTTTTAAATGAGCAGATGTAGGTAACCGCTCATAGCTTATATGTAAATACGTTAGGAAACCTTACCCTAACCTTCTTAAATCTTGTGTAAAGAGAGAGAGAGAGAGAGAGAAGCTCACAACCAAAGCACCCGGGGCGCAATCCCGGGGTTGGGTATGAGGGGCAAGTCTCCTCATACCTCTCTGAAGACATGGAAGACACCGCTGCCGGGCAGACAACGTTATTGTACCCAGCAGCGTTTGTTAAGGTTACACTTGGGTGAAGTTGGGGAAGCCAGAGTTTGCCTTGTTAAGAGTTTGCTGATGGTGGCCTGGGTCAAGCTGGCTTCTCAGGGTCACCACTCTGGCATGGGTCTAGCTGGCTTGTCAGGGTCACCACTCTGGCCTGGGTCTAGCTGGCTTGTCAGGGTTACCACTCTGGTCTGGGTCTAGCTGGCTTGTCAGGGTCACCAGTCTGGCTTGGGTCTAGTTGGCTTGTCAGGGTCACCACTCTGGCCTGGGTCTAGCTGGCTTGTCAGGGTCACCACTCTGACCTGGATCAAACTGGCTTGTCAGGGTCACCACTCTGGCCTGGGTCAAGCTGGCTTGTCAGGGTCACCACTCTGGCCTGGGTCTAGCTGGCTTGTCAGGGTCACCACTCTGGCCTGGGTCTAGCTGGCTTGTCAGGGTCACCACTCTGACCTGGATCAAACTGGCTTGTCAGGGTCACCACTCTGACCTGGATCAAACTGGCTTGTCAGGGTCACCACTCTGGCCTGGGTCTAGCTGGCTTGTCAGGGTCACCACTCTGGTCTGGGTCTACCTGGCTTGTCAGGGTCACCACTCTGGTCTGGGTCTACCTGGCTTGTCAGGGTCACCACTCTGGTCTGGGTCTACCTGGCTTGTCAGGGTCACTACTCTGGTCTGGGTCTACCTGGCTTGTCAGGGTCACCACTCTGGTCTGGGTCTACCTGGCTTGTCAGGGTCACCACTCTGGTCTGGGTCTACCTGGCTTGTCAGGGTCACTACTCTGGTCTGGGTCTACCTGGCTTGTCAGGGTCACCACTCTGGTCTGGGTCTACCTGGCTTGTCAGGGTCACCACTCTGGTCTGGGTCTACCTGGCTTGTCAGGGTCACCATTCTAGGTCCAGTTTTGAAAGAGTATTCGTATCGTTTTGAACGAATATTCGTGTAATTTTGAACGAGTATTCGTATAGTTTTCAACGAGTATTCGTATAGTTTTGAACGAGTATTCGTGTAGTTTTGAACGAGTATTCGTATAGTTTTGAACGAGTATTCGTGTAGTTTTGAACGAGTATTCGTGTAGTTTTGAACGAGTATTCGTATCGTTTTGAACGAGTATTCGTGTAGTTTTGAACGAGTATTCGTGTAGTTTTGAACGAGTATTCGTATAGTTTTGAACGAGTATTCGTGTAGTTTTGAACGAGTATTCGTATAGTTTTGAACGAGTATTCGTGTAGTTTTGAACGAGTATTCGTATCGTTTTGAACGAGTATTCGTATAGTTTTAAACGAGTATTCGTATAGTTTTGAACGAGTATTCGTATAGTTTTGAAAGAGTATTCGTGTAGTTTTCAACGAGTATTCGTATAGTTTTGAACGAGTATTCGTATAGTTTTGAACGAGTATTCGTATAGTTTTGAAAGAGTATTCGTGTAGTTTTCAACGAGTATTCGTATAGTTTTGAACGAGTATTCGTGTAGTTTTGAACGAGTATTCGTGTAGTTTTGAACGAGTATTCGTGTAGTTTTGAACGAGTATTCGTATAGTTTTGAACGAGTATTCGTGTAGTTTTGAACGAGTATTCGTATAGTTTTGAACGAGTATTCGTGTAGTTTTGAACGAGTATTCGTGTAGTTTTGAACGAGTATTCGTGTAGTTTTGAACGAATATTCGTGTAGTTTTGATAATATTTCTTAATATATGTAGGCAAGACCATTCTCATTTCCTACGTCAGTTTTGAACGTGGTCATCAACGTCACTTATTAACGTGGTCATCAACGTCACTTATTAACGTGGTCATCAACGTCACTTATTAACGTGGTCATCAACGTCACTTATTAACGTGGTCATCAACGTCACTTATTAACGTGGTCATCAACGTCACTTATTAACGTGGTCATCAACGTCACTTATTAACGTGGTCATCAACGTCACTTATTAACGTGGTCATCAACGTCACTTATTAACGTGGTCATCAACGTCACTTATTAACGTGCTCATCAACGTCACTTATTAACGTGGTCATCAACGTCACTTATTAACGTGCTCATCAACGTCACTTATTAACGTGGTCATCAACGTCACTTATTAACGTGGTCATCAACGTCACTTATTAACGTGGTCATCAACGTCACTTATTAAAGTGGTCATCAACGTCACTTATTAACGTGGTCATCAACGTCACTTATTAACGTGGTCATCAACGTCACTTATTAACGTGGTCATCAACGTCACTTATTAACGTGGTCATCAACGTCACTTATTAACGTGGTCATCAACGTCACTTATTAACGTGGTCATCAACGTCACTTATTAACGTGGTCATCAACGTCACTTATTAACGTGGTCATCAACGTCACTTATTAACGTGGTCATCAACGTCACTTATTAACGTGGTCATCAACGTCACTTATTAACGTGGTCATCAACGTCACTTATTAACGTGGTCATCAACGTCACTTATTAACGTGGTCATCAACGTCACTTATTAACGTGGTCATCAACGTCACTTATTAACGTGGTCATCAACGTCACTTATTAACGTGGTCATCAACGTCACTTATTAACGTGGTCATCAACGTCACTTATTAACGTGGTCATCAACGTCACTTATTAACGTGGTCATCAACGTCACTTATTAACGTGGTCATCAACGTCACTTATTAACGTGGTCATCAACGTCACTTATTAACGTGGTCATCAACGTCACTTATTAACGTGGTCATCAACGTCACTTATTAACGTGGTCATCAACGTCACTTATTAACGTGGTCATCAACGTCACTTATTAACGTGGTCATCAACGTCACTTATTAACGTGGTCATCAACGTCACTTATTAACGTGGTCATCAACGTCACTTATTAACGTGGTCATCAACGTCACTTATTAACGTGGTCATCAACGTCACTTATTAACGTGGTCATCAACGTCACTTATTAACGTGGTCATCAACGTCACTTATTAACGTGGTCATCAACGTCACTTATTAACGTGGTCATCAACGTCACTTATTAACGTGGTCATCAACGTCACTTATTAACGTGGTCATCAACGTCACTTATTAACGTGGTCATCAACGTCACTTATTAACGTGGTCATCAACGTCACTTATTAACGTGGTCATCAACGTCACTTATTAACGTGGTCATCAACGTCACTTATTAACGTGGTCATCAACGTCACTTATTAACGTGGTCATCAACGTCACTTATTAACGTGGTCATCAACGTCACTTATTAACGTGGTCATCAACGTCACTTATTAACGTGGTCATCAACGTCACTTATTAACGTGGTCATCAACGTCACTTATTAACGTGGTCATCAACGTCACTTATTAACGTGGTCATCAACGTCACTTATTAAACGTGGTCATCAACGTCACTTATTAACGTGGTCATCAACGTCACTTATTAACGTGGTCATCAACGTCACTTATTAACGTGGTCATCAACGTCACTTATTAACGTGGTCATCAACGTCACTTATTAACGTGGTCATCAACGTCACTTATTAACGTGGTCATCAACGTCACTTATTAACGTGGTCATCAACGTCACTTATTAACGTGCTCATCAACGTCACTTATTAACGTGGTCATCAACGTCACTTATTAACGTGGTCATCAACGTCACTTATTAACGTGGTCATCAACGTCACTTATTAACGTGGTCATCAACGTCACTTATTAACGTGGTCATCAACGTCACTTATTAACGTGGTCATCAACGTCACTTATTAACGTGGTCATCAACGTCACTTATTAACGTGGTCATCAACGTCACTTATTAACGTGGTCATCAACGTCACTTATTAACGTGGTCATCAACGTCACTTATTAACGTGGTCATCAACGTCACTTATTAACGTGGTCATCAACGTCACTTATTAAAGTGGTCATCAACGTCACTTATTAACGTGGTCATCAACGTCACTTATTAACGTGGTCATCAACGTCACTTATTAACGTGGTCATCAACGTCACTTATTAACGTGGTCATCAACGTCACTTATTAACGTGGTCATCAACGTCACTTATTAACGTGGTCATCAACGTCACTTATTAACGTGGTCATCAACGTCACTTATTAACGTGGTCATCAACGTCACTTATTAACGTGGTCATCAACGTCACTTATTAACGTGGTCATCAACGTCACTTATTAACGTGGTCATCAACGTCACTTATTAACGTGGTCATCAACGTCACTTATTAACGTGGTCATCAACGTCACTTATTAACGTGGTCATCAACGTCACTTATTAACGTGGTCATCAACGTCACTTATTAACGTGGTCATCAACGTCACTTATTAACGTGGTCATCAACGTCACTTATTAACGTTAATGTTATTTTCTGTATTTAAAATTAGGTTAAGTTTATTTATTGATGGGTTGTTACGCTAGGTTTGGTTTTTACGTTAGGTTTAGTTACGTTAGGTTGGGTTATAGGTTTGGTTGTTAGGTTGGGTTGTTACGTTAGCTTTGGTTTTTACGTTAGGTTTGGTTACGTTAGGTTGGGTTATAGGTTTGGTTGTTAGGTTAGGTTGTTACGTTAGGTTTGGCTTGGCTGTTAGGTTACTTTTGGTTGTTACGTTAAGTAGGGTTGCTACTTTAGGTTTTGGTTGTTAGGTTAGTTTGGATTAGATTAGAGTTACGTTTGGTTAGATTAGAATCTGTTAGGTTACATTAGATTAGGTTCTGTTTGGTTGCGTGAGCGAGGAATAAGAGCCAGGTGAACAGGAACAACATGTAGATGACCCAGTAACAAGAGCTAGGTGAACCAGTAACAAGAGCTAGGTGACCCAGCAACAAGAGCTAGGTGAACCAGTAACAAGAGCTAGGTGAACCAGTAACAAGAGCTAGGTGAACCAGTAACAAGAGCTAGGTGACCCAGCAACAAGAGCTAGGTGAACCAGGAACAAGAGCTAGGTGAACCAGTAACAAGAGCTAGGTGACCCAGCAACAAGAGCTAGGTGAACCAGTAACAAGAGCTAGGAGAACCAGCAACAAGAGCTAGGTGAACCAGCAACAAGAGCTAGGTGACCCTGTAACAAGAGCTAGGTGAACCAGTAACAAGGGCTAGGTGACCCAGCAACAAGAGCTAGGTGACCCAGCAACAAGAGCTAGGTGACCCAGCAACAAGAGCTAGGTGAACCAGTAACAAGAGCTAGGTGACCCAGCAACAAGAGCTAGGTGACCCAGCAACAAGAGCTAGGTGACCCAGCAACAAGAGCTAGGTGAACCAGCAACAAGAGCTAGGTGACCCAGCAACAAGAGCTAGGTGACCTTGTAACAAGAGCTAGGTGAACCAGTAACAAGAGCTAGGTGACCCAGCAACAAGAGCTAGGTGAACCAGTAACAAGAGCTAGGTGACCAGCAACAAGAGCTAGGTGAACTAGTAACAAGAGCTAGGTGACCCAGCAACAAGAGCTAGGTGAACCAGTAACAAGAGCTAGGTGACCCAGCAACAAGAGCTAGGTGAACCAGTAACAAGAGCTAGGTGAACCAGCAACAAGAGCTAGGTAACCCGGTAACAAGAGCTAGGTGAACCAGTAACAAGAGCTAGGTGACCCAGTAACAAGAGCTAGGTGACCCAGCAACAAGAGCTAGGTGAACCAGTAACAAGAGCTAGGTGAACCAGTAACAAGAGCTAGGTGACCCAGCAACAAGAGCTAGGTGAACCAGTAACAAGAGCTAGGTGACCCAGCAACAAGAGCTAGGTGAACTAGTAACAAGAGCTAGGTGACCCAGCAACAAGAGCTAGGTGAACCAGTAACAAGAGCTAGGTGACCCAGCAACAAGAGCTAGGTGAACCAGTAACAAGAGCTAGGTGACCCAGCAACAAGAGCTAGGTGAACTAGTAACAGGAGCTAGGTGACCCAGCAACAAGAGCTAGGTGAACCAGTAACAAGAGCTAGGTGAACCAGTAACAAGAGCTAGGTGACCCAGCAACAAGAGCTAGGTGAACCAGTAACAAGAGCTAGGTGAACCAGTAACAAGAGCTAGGTGACCCAGCAACAAGAGCTAGGTGACCCAGCAACAAGAGCTAGGTGAACAGTAACAAGAGCTAGGTGAATCAGTAACAAGAGCTAGGTGAACCAGCAACAAGAGCTAGGTGACCCAGCAACAAGAGCTAGGTGAACTAGTAACAAGAGCTAGGTGACCCAGCGACAAGAGCTAGGTGACCCAGCAACAAGAGCTAGGTGACCCAGCAACAAGAGCTAGGTGAACCAGTAACAAGAGCTAGGTGACCCAGCAACAAGAGCTAGGTGAACCAGTAACAAGAGCTAGGTGACCCTGTAACAAGAGCTAGGTGAACCAGTAACAAGAGCTAGGTGACCCAGCAACAAGTGCTAGGTGAACCAGCAACAAGAGCTAGGTGAACCAGTAACAAGAGCTAGGTGAACCAGTAACAAGAGCTAGGTGACCCAGCAACAAGAGCTAGGTGAACTAGTAACAAGAGCTAGGTGAACCAGTAACAAGAGCTAGGTGACCCAGCAACAAGAGCTAGGTGACCCAGCAACAAGAGCTAGGTGAACCAGTAACAAGAGCTAAGTGACCCAGCAACAAGAGCTAGGTGAACCAGTAACAAGAGCTAGGTGACCCTGTAACAAGAGCTAGGTGAACCAGTAACAAGAGCTAGGTGACCCAGCAACAAGTGCTAGGTGAACTAGTAACAAGAGCTAGGTGACCCAGCAACAAGAGCTAGGTGAACCAGTAACAAGAGCTAGGTGACCCAGCAACAAGAGCTAGGTGAACCAGTAACAAGAGCTAGGTGAACCAGTAACAAGAGCTAGGTGACCCAGCAACAAGAGCTAAGTGAACCAGTAACAAGAGCTAGGTGACCCAGCAACAAGAGCTAGGTGAACTAGTAACAAGAGCTAGGTGACCCTGTAACAAGAGCTAGGTGAACCAGTAACAAGAGCTAGGTGAACCAGTAACAAGAGCTAGGTGACCCAGCAACAAGAGCTAGGTGAACCAGTAACAAGAGCTAGGTGACCCAGCAACAAGAGCTAGGTGACCCAGCAACAAGAGCTAGGTGAACCAGTAACAAGAGCTAGGTGAATCAGTAACAAGAGCTAGGTGAACCAGCAACAAGAGCTAGGTAACCCGGTAACAAGAGCTAGGTGAACCAGTAACAAGAGCTAGGTGACCCAGCAACAAGAGCTAGGTGAACCAGCAACAAGAGCTAGGTGAACCAGTAACAAGAGTTAGGTGACCCAGCAACAAGAGCTAGGTGAACCAGTAACAAGAGCTAGGTGACCCAGCAAAAAGAGCTAGGTGAACCAGTAACAAGAGCTATGTGACCCAGCAACAAGAGCTAGGTGACCCAGCAACAAGAGCTAGGTGAACCAGTAACAAGAGCTAGGTGAACCAGTAACAAGAGCTAGGTGAACCAGTAACAAGAGCTAGGTGACCCAGCAACAAGAGCTAGGTGAACCAGTAACAAGAGCTAGGTGACCCAGCAACAAGAGCTAGGTGACCCAGCAACAAGAGCTAGGTGACCCAGCAACAAGAGCTAGGTGACCCAGCAACAAGAGCTAGGTGAACCAGTAACAAGAGCTAGGTGAACCAGCAACAAGAGCTAGGTGAACCAGTAACAAGAGCTAGGTGACCCAGCAACAAGAGCTAGGTGACCCAGCAACAAGAGCTAGGTGAACCAGTAACAAGAGCTAGGTGAACCAGTAACAAGAGCTAGGTGAACCAGCAACAAGAGCTAGGTGAACCAGTAACAAGAGCTAGGTGAACCAGTAACAAGAGCTAGGTGACCCAGCAACAAGAGCTAGGTGAACCAGTAACAAGAGCTAGTTGAACCAGTAACAAGAGCTAGGTGAACCAGTAACAAGAGCTAGGTGAACCAGCAACAAGAGCTAGGTGACCCAGCAACAAGAGCTAGGTGAACCAGTAACAAGAGCTAGGTGAACCAACAAGAGCTAGGTGAACCAGCAACAAGAGCTAGGTGAACCAGTAACAAGAGCTAGGTGAACCAGCAACAAGAGCTAGGTGAACCAGTAACAAGAGCTAGGTGAACCAGCAACAAGAGCTAGGTGAACCAGTAACAAGAGCTAGGTGAACCAGCAACAAGAGCTAGGTGAACCAGCAACAAGAGCTAGGTGAACCAGTAACAAGAGCTAGGTGAACCAGCAACAAGAGCTAGGTGAACCAGTAACAAGAGCTAGGTGAACCAGCAACAAGAGCTAGGTGAACCAGCAACAAGAGCTAGGTGAACCAGCAACAAGAGCTAGGTGACCCAGCAACAAGAGCTAGGTGACCCAGCAACAAGAGCTAGGTGAACCAGCAGTGATGATACACGCCTCTGGGCAACAAGAGACGTGGATAGATTCACAAAGTTAATTGCTTTGTGTCACTCGGGTCGGGAAGAGTGTCAGAGTGCCTTATACCTACCCCACTCCCCCCACCACCCTCTGCTGGGTGGCAATTGTGGTAGTTGTAGTGGTAGTGGTGAGGAAGATACTGGTGGTAGTGTGGGAAGAGGTATCGTTATTGGTAGTGGTGGTTGTTGCTGCGATGCGGGAGGGAGAGAGAGGATTGGATGCTGTGTGGACGTGAGGTATTTTGCTGATGTTTTCTTTCCATCCGTACGAAGAAAGGGCGAAGAGAGAGAGAGAGAGAGATAGAGAGAGAGAGAGAGAGAGAGAGAGAGAGAGAGAGAGAGAGAGATGAATGGATTGAAATAGTGAAGGAAGACCTAGAGAAGGACCACGATAAATAAGAACAGGGAGAAACAGTAACAGACGTCAGAACACAAGAACTGCAAACGTTAGATGTGAAAAATGAGATAAATCCTGGGAAATATGAAGAAATGCGAAGAAATAATGCCACAAAATTGGTACTAAATTAGAGGTAGTGAGTAAAAAATAAAGAATGGAAGAGAGGAGACACGTGGAGAATGATGAATGAGAACGAATGAGAAAAATGTGAGTGAGTAGATGAGAAATATTATTAAGCGAGGTAGAGAAAATAGGCAATAATTAATTGTTTGGGGAGAGAGAACAGGAATTATAATTGATACATAATGGAGAGAAATTATGAATAATGAGTGGAAGCAACACACACACACACACACACACACACACACACACACACATACTCGAGGCTAGGAGCTATACACACACACACACACACACACACACACACACACACACACACACACACACACACACACACACACACAGTGAAGGCAGGATCCGTACATAACTTTAAGAAGAGATACGATAAAGCCCATGGAACAGGGAGAGAGTGGACCTAGTAACGACCAGCGAAGAGGCGGGACCAAGAGCTGTGAATCGACCCCTTGTAATCACATATACATGAGTACACACACACACATATACATATTATGATGTAGTGGAAGCAGGATCCATACATAGCTTTAAGAAGAGGTATGATAAAGCTCACGGAGCGGGAAGAGTGACTGGGTAGCAGCCAGTTGAAGAGGCGGGACCAAGAGCTGTGAATCGACCCCTGCAACCACAACTAGGTGAGTACAACAGGCCTAGTATCTCATTGACATGTACCTAGGACAAAATGGTAACATACCAGCACACCACTCTTGCTCTTCAAGAGTTTAGAGAGAACGGTGCTCGCTCTTACTGGAACTGCAACTCAACTTATACTCAATACGTACACTGAAAGATACACACGTTTAGGTGTATATACACTGAGAGACACGCCCCTCGGTGTAAATCACTCATACTAGGTGTATATACACTGAGAGACACACGCCCCTCGGTGTAAATCACTCATACTAGGTGTATATACACTGAGAGACACACGCCCCTCGGTGTAAATCACTCATACTAGGTGTATATACACTGAGAGACACACGCCCCTCGGTGTAAATCACTCATACTAGGTGTATATACACTGAGAGACACACGCCCCTCGGTGTAAATCACTCATACTAGGTGTATATACACTGAGAGACACACGCCCCTCGGTGTAAATCACTCATACTAGGTGTATATACACTGAGAGACACACGCCCCTCGGTGTAAATCACTCATACTAGGTGTATATACACTGAGAGACACACGCCCCTCGGTGTAAATCACTCATACTAGGTGTATATACACTGAGAGACACACGCCCCTCGGTGTAAATCACTCATACTAGGTGTATATACACTGAGAGACACACGCCCCTCGGTGTAAATCACTCATACTAGGTGTATATACACTGAGAGACACACGCCCCTCGGTGTAAATCGCTGCGAAGAAGAAAGATAAGCAAATTTAGCTGATGGGTGTGAAACTATGAACTCCAGGGAGGTGGTCACGGGAGATGAAAAATGTCTGTCATAAATCATAGAAAACGGGGTAACACTAACGAGTGTCAGCCTGGCCAGACTCCTGAAGATTTTATGTAAGGTTGTATATTTTTTTTCTCGCCGGTTAAAATCAATATTACAAAATGGGCTTCGGTTTCCCCTTAGGCAGTGAGTAGTGACTGCTTTTTTTTTTTTTTTGGTTGGAGTGAATGTCGTCAGTGGTAGGCAAGGACTCCCTAATCAGAGGCGTCGCTAGGGTTGTTGTCACCCATGAAATCCAAAGGCGGGGGGATGGAGATAGTCAACTCCAGTTACATCACTGCTGCATGACCAGTTACATCACTGCTGCATGACCAGTTACGTCACTGCTGCATGACCAGTTACATCACTGCTGCATGACCAGTTACATCACTGCTGCATGACCAGTTACATCACTGCTGCATGATCAGTTACATCACTGCTTCATGACCAGTTACGTCACTGCTGCATGACCATTTACATCACTGCTGCATGACCAGTTACATCACTGCTGCATGATCAGTTACATCACTGCTGGATGACCAGTTACATCACTGCTGCATGACCAGTTACATCACTGCTGCATGACCAGTTACATCACTGCTGCATGATCAGTTACATCACTGCTGGATGACCAGTTACATCACTGCTGCATGACCAGTTACATCACTGCTGCATGATCAGTTACATCACTGCTGGATGACCAGTTACATCACTGCTGCATGACCAGTTACATCACTGCTGGATGACCAGTTACATCACTGCTGCATGACCAGTTACATCACTGCTGCATGACCAGTTACATCACTGCTGCATGACCAGTTACATCACTGCTACATGATCAGTTACATCACTGCTGGATGACCAGTTACATCACTGCTGCATGACCAGTTACATCACTGCTGCATGACCAGTTACATCACTGCTGCATGACCAGTTACATCACTGCTGCATAACCAGTTACATCACTGCTGCATGACCAGTTACATCACTGCTGCATAACCAGTTACATCACTGCTGCATGACCAGTTACATCACTGCTGCATAACCAGTTACATCACTGCTGCATGACCAGTTACATCACTGCTGCATGACCAGTTACATCACTGCTGCATGACCAGTTACATCACTGCTGCATGACCAGTTACATCACTGCTGCATGACCAGTTACATCACTGCTGCATGACCAGTTACATCACTGCTGCATGACCAGTTACATCACTGCTGCATAACCAGTTACATCACTGCTGCATGACCAGTTACATCACTGCTGCATAACCAGTTACATCACTGCTGCATGACCAGTTACATCACTGCTGCATAACCAGTTACATCACTGCTGCATGACCAGTTACATCACTGCTGCATGACCAGTTACATCACTGCTGCATGACCAGTTACATCACTGCTGCATAACCAGTTACATCACTGCTGCATGACCAGTTACATCACTGCTGCATAACCAGTTACATCACTACTGCATGACCAGTGACTAATTTTTAGCAATGAGAACGTTTAAATTCCATAAACAGAACTTTATTAATGACAAAATAAATAATCGTAGTAATATTGAGGAAACATAAAATCAAATATCACTTTGAGTACAGCAACAGATCCTACATACACTAAAAACACTAGTTCCGATATAACCTTGAGTACAGCAACAGATCCTACATACACTAAAAACACTAGTTCCGATATAACCTTGAGTACAGCAACAGATCCTACATACACTAAAAACACTAGTTCCGATGTAACCTTGAGTACAGCAACAGATCCTACATACACTAAAAACACTAGTTCCGATATAACCTTGAGTACAGCAACAGATCCTACATACACTAAAAACACTAGTTCCGATATAACCTTGAGTACAGCAACAGATCCTACATACACTAAAAACACTAGTTCCGATATAACCTTGAGTACAGCAACAGATCCTACATACACTAAAAACACTAGTTCCGATATAACCTTGAGTACAGCAACAGATCCTACATACACTAAAAACACTAGTTCCGATGTAACCTTGAGTACAGCAACAGATCCTACATACACTAAAAACACTAGTTCCGATGTAACCTTGAGTACAGCAACAGATCCTACATACACTAAAAACACTAGTTCCGATATAACCTTGAGTACAGCAACAGATCCTACATACACTAAAAACACTAGTTCCGATATAACCTTGAGTACAGCAACAGATCCTACATACACTAAAAACACTAGTTCCGATGTAACCTTGAGTACAGCAACAGATCCTACATACACTAAAAACACTAGTTCCGATGTAACCTTGAGTACAGCAACAGATCCTACATACACTAAAAACACTAGTTCCGATGTAACCTTGAGTACAGCAACAGATCCTACATACACTAAAAACACTAGTTCCGATATAACCTTGAGTACACCAACAGATCCTACATACACTAAAAACACTAGTTCCGATGTAACCTTGAGTACAGCAACAGATCCTACATACACTAAAAACACTAGTTCCGATATAACCTTGAGTACAGCAACAGATCCTACATACACTAAAAACACTAGTTCCGATGTAACCTTGAGTACACCAACAGATCCTACATACACTAAAAACACTAGTTCCGATGTAACCTTGAGTACAGCAACAGATCCTACATACACTAAAAACACTAGTTCCGATGTAACCTTGAGTACAGCAACAGATCCTACATACACTAAAAACACTAGTTCCGATGTAACCTTGAGTACAGCAACAGATCCTACATACACTAAAAACACTAGTTCCGATGTAACCTTGAGTACAACAACAGATCCTACATACACTAAAAACACTAGTTCCGATGTAACCTTGAGTACAGCAACAGATCCTACATACACTAAAAACACTAGTTCCGATGTAACCTTGAGTACAGCAACAGATCCTACATACACTAAAAACACTAGTTCCGATGTAACCTTGAGTACAGCAACAGATCCTACATACACTAAAAACACTAGTTCCGATGTAACCTTGAGTACACCAACAGATCCTACATACACTAAAAACACTAGTTCCGATGTAACCTTGAGTACACCAACAGATCCTACATACACTAAAAACACTAGTTCCGATGTAACCTTGAGTACAGCAACAGATCCTACATACACTAAAAACACTAGTTCCGATGTAACCTTGAGTACAGCAACAGATCCTACATACACTAAAAACACTAGTTCCGATGTAACCTTGAGTACAGCAACAGATCCTACATACACTAAAAACACTAGTTCCGATGTAACCTTGAGTACAGCAACAGATCCTACATACACTAAAAACACTAGTTCCGATGTAACCTTGAGTACAGCAACAGATCCTACATACACTAAAAACACTAGTTCCGATGTAACCTTGAGTACAGCAACAGATCCTACATACACTAAAAACACTAGTTCCGATGTAACCTTGAGTACAGCAACAGATCCTACATACACTAAAAACACTAGTTCCGATGTAACCTTGAGTACAGCAACAGATCCTACATACACTAAAAACACTAGTTCCGATGTAACCTTGAGTACAGCAACAGATCCTACATACACTAAAAACACTAGTTCCGATGTAACCTTGAGTACAGCAACAGATCCTACATACACTAAAAACACTAGTTCCGATGTAACCTTGAGTACAGCAACAGATCCTACATACACTAAAAACACTAGTTCCGATGTAACCTTGAGTACAGCAACAGATCCTACATACACTAAAAACACTAGTTCCGATGTAACCTTGAGTACAGCAACAGATCCTACATACACTAAAAACACTAGTTCCGATGTAACCTTGAGTACAGCAACAGATCCTACATACACTAAAAACACTAGTTCCGATGTAACCTTGAGTACAGCAACAGATCCTACATACACTAAAAACACTAGTTCCGATGTAACCTTGAGTACAGCAACAGATCCTACATACACTAAAAACACTAGTTCCGATGTAACCTTGAGTACAGCAACAGATCCTACATACACTAAAAACACTAGTTCCGATGTAACCTTGAGTACAGCAACAGATCCTACATACACTAAAAACACTAGTTCCGATGTAACCTTGAGTACAGCAACAGATCCTACATACACTAAAAACACTAGTTCCGATGTAACCTTGAGTACAGCAACAGATCCTACATACACTAAAAACACTAGTTCCGATGTAACCTTGAGTACAGCAACAGATCCTACATACACTAAAAACACTAGTTCCGATGTAACCTTGAGTACAGCAACAGATCCTACATACACTAAAAACACTAGTTCCGATGTAACCTTGAGTACAGCAACAGATCCTACATACACTAAAAACACTAGTTCCGATGTAACCTTGAGTACAGCAACAGATCCTACATACACTAAAAACACTAGTTCCGATGTAACCTTGAGTACAGCAACAGATCCTACATACACTAAAAACACTAGTTCCGATGTAACCTTGAGTACAGCAACAGATCCTACATACACTAAAAACACTAGTTCCGATGTAACCTTGAGTACAGCAACAGATCCTACATACACTAAAAACACTAGTTCCGATGTAACCTTGAGTACAGCAACAGATCCTACATACACTAAAAACACTAGTTCCGATGTAACCTTGAGTACAGCAACAGATCCTACATACACTAAAAACACTAGTTCCGATGTAACCTTGAGTACAGCAACAGATCCTACATACACTAAAAACACTAGTTCCGATGTAACCTTGAGTACAGCAACAGATCCTACATACACTAAAAACACTAGTTCCGATGTAACCTTGAGTACAGCAACAGATCCTACATACACTAAAAACACTAGTTCCGATGTAACCTTGAGTACAGCAACAGATCCTACATACACTAAAAACACTAGTTCCGATGTAACCTTGAGTACAGCAACAGATCCTACATACACTAAAAACACTAGTTCCGATTAACCGATACAGCAACAGATCCTACATAACACTAGTTGAGTACAGTACAACAGATCCTACATACACTAAAAACACTAGTTCCGATGTAACCTTGAGTACAGCAACAGATCCTACATACACTAAAAACACTAGTTCCGATGTAACCTTGAGTACAGCAACAGATCCTACATACACTAAAAACACTAGTTCCGATGTAACCTTGAGTACAGCAACAGATCCTACATACACTAAAAACACTAGTTCCGATGTAACCTTGAGTACAGCAACAGATCCTACATACACTAAAAACACTAGTTCCGATGTAACCTTGAGTACAGCAACAGATCCTACATACACTAAAAACACTAGTTCCGATGTAACCTTGAGTACAGCAACAGATCCTACATACACTAAAAACACTAGTTCCGATGTAACCTTGAGTACAGCAACAGATCCTACATACACTAAAAACACTAGTTCCGATGTAACCTTGAGTACAGCAACAGATCCTACATACACTAAAAACACTAGTTCCGATGTAACCTTGAGTACAGCAACAGATCCTACATACACTAAAAACACTAGTTCCGATGTAACCTTGAGTACAGCAACAGATCCTACATACACTAAAAACACTAGTTCCGATGTAACCTTGAGTACAGCAACAGATCCTACATACACTAAAAACACTAGTTAGTAACCTTGAGTACAGCAACAGATCCTACATACACTAAAAACACTAGTTCCGATGTAACCTTGAGTACAGCAACAGATCCTACATACACTAAAAACACTAGTTCCGATGTAACCTTGAGTACAGCAACAGATCCTACATACACTAAAAACACTAGTTCCGATGTAACCTTGAGTACAGCAACAGATCCTACATACACTAAAAACACTAGTTCCGATGTAACCTTGAGTACAGCAACAGATCCTACATACACTAAAAACACTAGTTCCGATGTAACCTTGAGTACAGCAACAGATCCTACATACACTAAAAACACTAGTTCCGATGTAACCTTGAGTACAGCAACAGATCCTACATACACTAAAAACACTAGTTCCGATGTAACCTTGAGTACAGCAACAGATCCTACATACACTAAAAACACTAGTTCCGATGTAACCTTGAGTACAGCAACAGATCCTACATACACTAAAAACACTAGTTCCGATGTAACCTTGAGTACAGCAACAGATCCTACATACACTAAAAACACTAGTTCCGATGTAACCTTGAGTACAGCAACAGATCCTACATACACTAAAAACACTAGTTCCGATGTAACCTTGAGTACAGCAACAGATCCTACATACACTAAAAACACTAGTTCCGATGTAACCTTGAGTACAGCAACAGATCCTACATACACTAAAAACACTAGTTCCGATGTAACCTTGAGTACAGCAACAGATCCTACATACACTAAAAACACTAGTTCCGATGTAACCTTGAGTACAGCAACAGATCCTACATACACTAAAAACACTAGTTCCGATGTAACCTTGAGTACAGCAACAGATCCTACATACACTAAAAACACTAGTTCCGATGTAACCTTGAGTACAGCAACAGATCCTACATACACTAAAAACACTAGTTCCGATGTAACCTTGAGTACAGCAACAGATCCTACATACACTAAAAACACTAGTTCCGATGTAACCTTGAGTACAGCAACAGATCCTACATACACTAAAAACACTAGTTCCGATGTAACCTTGAGTACAGCAACAGATCCTACATACACTAAAAACACTAGTTCCGATGTAACCTTGAGTACAGCAACAGATCCTACATACACTAAAAACACTAGTTCCGATGTAACCTTGAGTACAGCAACAGATCCTACATACACTAAAAACACTAGTTCCGATGTAACCTTGAGTACAGCAACAGATCCTACATACACTAAAAACACTAGTTCCGATGTAACCTTGAGTACAGCAACAGATCCTACATACACTAAAAACACTAGTTCCGATGTAACCTTGAGTACAGCAACAGATCCTACATACACTAAAAACACTAGTTCCGATGTAACCTTGAGTACAGCAACAGATCCTACATACACTAAAAACACTAGTTCCGATGTAACCTTGAGTACAGCAACAGATCCTACATACACTAAAAACACTAGTTCCGATGTAACCTTGAGTACACCAACAGATCCTACATACACTAAAAACACTAGTTCCGATTAACCTTGAGTACAGCAACAGATCCTACATACACTAAAAACCCTAGTTCCGAGTTAACCTTGAGTACAGCAACAGATCCTACATACACTAAAAACACTAGTTCCGATGTAACCTTGAGTACAGCAACAGATCCTACATACACTAAAAACACTAGTTCCGATGTAACCTTGAGTACAGCAACAGATCCTACATACACTAAAAACACTAGTTCCGATGTAACCTTGAGTACAGCAACAGATCCTACATACACTAAAAACACTAGTTCCGATGTAACCTTGAGTACAGCAACAGATCCTACATACACTAAAAACACTAGTTCCGATGTAACCTTGAGTACAGCAACAGATCCTACATACACTAAAAACACTAGTTCCGATGTAACCTTGAGTACAGCAACAGATCCTACATACACTAAAAACACTAGTTCCGATGTAACCTTGAGTACAGCAACAGATCCTACATACACTAAAAACACTAGTTCCGATGTAACCTTGAGTACAGCAACAGATCCTACATACACTAAAAACACTAGTTCCGATGTAACCTTGAGTACAGCAACAGATCCTACATACACTAAAAACACTAGTTCCGATGTAACCTTGAGTACAGCAACAGATCCTACATACACTAAAAACACTAGTTCCGATGTAACCTTGAGTACAGCAACAGATCCTACATACACTAAAAACACTAGTTCCGATGTAACCTTGAGTACAGCAACAGATCCTACATACACTAAAAACACTAGTTCCGATGTAACCTTGAGTACAGCAACAGATCCTACATACACTAAAAACACTAGTTCCGATGTAACCTTGAGTACAGCAACAGATCCTACATACACTAAAAACACTAGTTCCGATGTAACCTTGAGTACAGCAACAGATCCTACATACACTAAAAACACTAGTTCCGATGTAACCTTGAGTACAGCAACAGATCCTACATACACTAAAAACACTAGTTCCGATGTAACCTTGAGTACAGCAACAGATCCTACATACACTAAAAACACTAGTTCCGATGTAACCTTGAGTACAGCAACAGATCCTACATACACTAAAAACACTAGTTCCGATGTAACCTTGAGTACAGCAACAGATCCTACATACACTAAAAACACTAGTTCCGATGTAACCTTGAGTACAGCAACAGATCCTACATACACTAAAAACACTAGTTCCGATGTAACCTTGAGTACAGCAACAGATCCTACATACACTAAAAACACTAGTTCCGATGTAACCTTGAGTACAGCAACAGATCCTACATACACTAAAAACACTAGTTCCGATGTAACCTTGAGTACAGCAACAGATCCTACATACACTAAAAACACTAGTTCCGATGTAACCTTGAGTACAGCAACAGATCCTACATACACTAAAAACACTAGTTCCGATGTAACCTTGAGTACAGCAACAGATCCTACATACACTAAAAACACTAGTTCCGATGTAACCTTGAGTACAGCAACAGATCCTACATACACTAAAAACACTAGTTCCGATGTAACCTTGAGTACAGCAACAGATCCTACATACACTAAAAACACTAGTTCCGATGTAACCTTGAGTACAGCAACAGATCCTACATACACTAAAAACACTAGTTCCGATGTAACCTTGAGTACAGCAACAGATCCTACATACACTAAAAACACTAGTTCCGATGTAACCTTGAGTACAGCAACAGATCCTACATACACTAAAAACACTAGTTCCGATGTAACCTTGAGTACAGCAACAGATCCTACATACACTAAAAACACTAGTTCCGATGTAACCTTGAGTACAGCAACAGATCCTACATACACTAAAAACACTAGTTCCGATGTAACCTTGAGTACAGCAACAGATCCTACATACACTAAAAACACTAGTTCCGATGTAACCTTGAGTACAGCAACAGATCCTACATACACTAAAAACACTAGTTCCGATGTAACCTTGAGTACAGCAACAGATCCTACATACACTAAAAACACTAGTTCCGATGTAACCTTGAGTACAGCAACAGATCCTACATACACTAAAAACACTAGTTCCGATGTAACCTTGAGTACAGCAACAGATCCTACATACACTAAAAACACTAGTTCCGATGTAACCTTGAGTACAGCAACAGATCCTACATACACTAAAAACACTAGTTCCGATGTAACCTTGAGTACAGCAACAGATCCTACATACACTAAAAACACTAGTTCCGATGTAACCTTGAGTACAGCAACAGATCCTACATACACTAAAAACACTAGTTCCGATGTAACCTTGAGTACAGCAACAGATCCTACATACACTAAAAACACTAGTTCCGATGTAACCTTGAGTACAGCAACAGATCCTACATACACTAAAAACACTAGTTCCGATGTAACCTTGAGTACAGCAACAGATCCTACATACACTAAAAACACTAGTTCCGATGTAACCTTGAGTACAGCAACAGATCCTACATACACTAAAAACACTAGTTCCGATGTAACCTTGAGTACAGCAACAGATCCTACATACACTAAAAACACTAGTTCCGATGTAACCTTGAGTACAGCAACAGATCCTACATACACTAAAAACACTAGTTCCGATGTAACCTTGAGTACAGCAACAGATCCTACATACACTAAAAACACTAGTTCCGATGTAACCTTGAGTACAGCAACAGATCCTACATACACTAAAAACACTAGTTCCGATGTAACCTTGAGTACAGCAACAGATCCTACATACACTAAAAACACTAGTTCCGATGTAACCTTGAGTACAGCAACAGATCCTACATACACTAAAAACACTAGTTCCGATGTAACCTTGAGTACAGCAACAGATCCTACATACACTAAAAACACTAGTTCCGATGTAACCTTGAGTACAGCAACAGATCCTACATACACTAAAAACACTAGTTCCGATGTAACCTTGAGTACAGCAACAGATCCTACATACACTAAAAACACTAGTTCCGATGTAACCTTGAGTACAGCAACAGATCCTACATACACTAAAAACACTAGTTCCGATGTAACCTTGAGTACAGCAACAGATCCTACATACACTAAAAACACTAGTTCCGATGTAACCTTGAGTACAGCAACAGATCCTACATACACTAAAAACACTAGTTCCGATGTAACCTTGAGTACAGCAACAGATCCTACATACACTAAAAACACTAGTTCCGATGTAACCTTGAGTACAGCAACAGATCCTACATACACTAAAAACACTAGTTCCGATGTAACCTTGAGTACAGCAACAGATCCTACATACACTAAAAACACTAGTTCCGATGTAACCTTGAGTACAGCAACAGATCCTACATACACTAAAAACACTAGTTCCGATGTAACCTTGAGTACAGCAACAGATCCTACATACACTAAAAACACTAGTTCCGATGTAACCTTGAGTACAGCAACAGATCCTACATACACTAAAAACACTAGTTCCGATGTAACCTTGAGTACAGCAACAGATCCTACATACACTAAAAACACTAGTTCCGATGTAACCTTGAGTACAGCAACAGATCCTACATACACTAAAAACACTAGTTCCGATGTAACCTTGAGTACAGCAACAGATCCTACATACACTAAAAACACTAGTTCCGATGTAACCTTGAGTACAGCAACAGATCCTACATACACTAAAAACACTAGTTCCGATGTAACCTTGAGTACAGCAACAGATCCTACATACACTAAAAACACTTCCGATGTAACCTTGAGTACAGCAACAGATCCTACATACACTAAAAACACTAGTTCCGATGTAACCTTGAGTACAGCAACAGATCCTACATACACTAAAAACACTAGTTCCGATGTAACCTTGAGTACAGCAACAGATCCTACATACACTAAAAACACTAGTTCCGATGTAACCTTGAGTACAGCAACAGATCCTACATACACTAAAAACACTAGTTCCGATGTAACCTTGAGTACAGCAACAGATCCTACATACACTAAAAACACTAGTTCCGATGTAACCTTGAGTACAGCAACAGATCCTACATACACTAAAAACACTAGTTCCGATGTAACCTTGAGTACAGCAACAGATCCTACATACACTAAAAACACTAGTTCCGATGTAACCTTGAGTACAGCAACAGATCCTACATACACTAAAAACACTAGTTCCGATGTAACCTTGAGTACAGCAACAGATCCTACATACACTAAAAACACTAGTTCCGATGTAACCTTGAGTACAGCAACAGATCCTACATACACTAAAAACACTAGTTCCGATGTAACCTTGAGTACAGCAACAGATCCTACATACACTAAAAACACTAGTTCCGATGTAACCTTGAGTACAGCAACAGATCCTACATACACTAAAAACACTAGTTCCGATGTAACCTTGAGTACAGCAACAGATCCTACATACACTAAAAACACTAGTTCCGATGTAACCTTGAGTACAGCAACAGATCCTACATACACTAAAAACACTAGTTCCGATGTAACCTTGAGTACAGCAACAGATCCTACATACACTAAAAACACTAGTTCCGATGTAACCTTGAGTACAGCAACAGATCCTACATACACTAAAAACACTAGTTCCGATGTAACCTTGAGTACAGCAACAGATCCTACATACACTAAAAACACTAGTTCCGATGTAACCTTGAGTACAGCAACAGATCCTACATACACTAAAAACACTAGTTCCGATGTAACCTTGAGTACAGCAACAGATCCTACATACACTAAAAACACTAGTTCCGATGTAACCTTGAGTACAGCAACAGATCCTACATACACTAAAAACACTAGTTCCGATGTAACCTTGAGTACAGCAACAGATCCTACATACACTAAAAACACTAGTTCCGATGTAACCTTGAGTACAGCAACAGATCCTACATACACTAAAAACACTAGTTCCGATGTAACCTTGAGTACAGGTAACATCTCAAAGAATCTGATATTTCATTTCCTTGCTTTCAATCCTGCAAAATCATCTGTCACATCATCAAAATCAATGATTTTCCCTATATAAGCCTATTTGTACTCTAATCCTATAATAGGCTGTATAGAAACGAAGAATTTTGTATGTTACAGTGTATACAGTGTGAGGTGTATGTTACAGTGTATTCAGTGTGAGGTGTATGTCACAGTGTATACAGTGTGAGGTGTATGTTACAGTGTATACAGTGTGAGGTGTATGTCACAGTGTGAGGTGTATACATACCATAGCTGACATCAGTGACATACTATACAGGAAGACCCTTGTTATGGCAGAGCATTTCCCGTAAATTAGGTAAATTTTATCCCAGGATGCGACCCACACCAGTCGACTAACACCCAGTTACCTATTTTACTGCTAGGTGAACAGGGACAGCAGTTGTCTTAAGGAAACGCGTCCTAGTGTTTCCATTCGTACCGGGGATCGACCCCTGGCCCTCAGGGTGTGAGCTGATGGCGTTATCAATTGAGCTAAGGGGCCGTAGTTGAAAGACGGGGCCAGGAGCTGTGAAACGACACCCCTGCAAGCACAATACGAGGTTTGATAAAGCTCATGGAGCAGGGAGAGAGAGGACCTAGTGGCAATCAGTGAAGAGGCGGGGCCAGCAGCTGTGACTCGACCCCTGCAACCACAAATAGGTGAGTACACACACACACACACACACACACACACACACACACACACACACACACACACACACACACACACACACACACACACATAAATCAGGCAAGAGTAGAGAAGAATAAAGAGGACTTTTCGTATCTAAACGACTTCAAACAAAAGCCCAAGACATACTTTACCGTCTTGGAGTTTCACCCTGTGTGTAGCTAGACACAGAGAGAGAGAGTTTGGTGGTGGTGTTTGTGGTGGTGTTTGTGGTGGTGTTTGTGGTAGTGTTGGTAGTAATAAATAGTGGTGGTGACTGATACCTGCTGGTGCCTGCTTGTGGAGAAATAATTAATTAATATTTGGCTGTGTAGTTTGAAGGGCTTCAGATGTATTACTGACAGTTGTAAGTGAACCTGCACACCACTGGTGCTGTTGAACCTGCACACCACTGGTGCTGTTGAACCTGCACACCACTGGTGCTGTTGAACCTGCACACCACTGGTGCTGTTGAACCTGCACACCACTGGTGCTGTTGAACCTTCACACCACTGGTGCTGTTGAACCTGCACACCACTGGTGCTGTTGAACCTGCACACCACTGGTGCTGTTGAACCTGCACACCACTGGTGCTGTTGAACCTGCACACCACTGGTGCTGTTGAACCTGCACACCACTGGTGCTGTTGAACCTGCACACCACTGGTGCTGTTGAACCTGCACACCACTGGTGCTGTTGAACCTGCACACCACTGGTGCTGTTGAACCTTAGCACCACTGGTGCTGTTGAACCTGCACACCACTGGTGCTGTTGAACCTTAACACCACTGGTGCTGTTGAACCTGCACACCACTGGTGCTGTTGAACCTGCACACCACTGGTGCTGTTGAACCTTAACACCACTGGTGCTGTTGAACCTTAACACCACTGGTGCTGTTGAACCTGCACACCACTGGTGCTGTTGAACCTTAACACCACTGGTGCTGTTGAACCTGCACACCACTGGTGCTGTTGAACCTTAACACCACTGGTGCTGTTGAACCTGCACACCACTGGTGCTGTTGAACCTTAACACCACTGGTGCTGTTGAACCTTAACACCACTGGTGCTGTTGAACCTGCACACCACTGGTGCTGTTGAACCTTAACACCACTGGTGCTGTTGAACCTGCACACCACTGGTGCTGTTGAACCTTAACACCACTGGTGCTGTTGAACCTTAACACCACTGGTGCTGTTGAACCTTAACACCACTGGTGCTGTTGAACCTTAACACCACTGGTGCTGTTGAACCTTAACACCACTGGTGCTGTTGAACCTTAACACCACTGGTGCTGTTGAACCTTAACACCACTGGTGCTGTTGAACCTTAACACCACTGGTGCTGTTGAACCTTAACACCACTGGTGCTGTTGAACCTGCACACCACTGGTGCTGTTGAACCTTAACACCACTGGTGCTGTTGAACCTTAACACCACTGGTGCTGTTGAACCTTAACACCACTGGTGCTGTTGAACCTGCACACCACTGGTGCTGTTGAACCTTAACACCACTGGTGCTGTTGAACCTGCACACCACTGGTGCTGTTGAACCTTAACACCACTGGTGC
>NC_091371.1:12147484-12174984 GCF_038502225.1 Cherax quadricarinatus | reverse complement strand
AGTGTTCTTCTCTGCTGTAACCTCGTCTAACTTGTGTTTCCCAAGCACAACAGTGTTCTTCTCTGCTGTAACCTCGTCTAACTTGTGTTTCCCTAGTACAACAGTGTTCTTCTCTGCTGTACCCTCGTCTAACTTGTGTTTCCCAGGTACAGCAGTGTTCTTCTCTGCTGTACCCTCATCTAACTTGTGTTTCCCAAGTACAACAGTGTTCTTCTCTCCTGTAACCTCGTCTAACTTGTGTTTCCCAAGTACAACAGTGTTCTTCTCTGCTGTACCCTCATCTAACTTGTGTTTCCCAAGTACAACAGTGTTCTTCTCTCCTGTAACCTCGTCTAACTTGTGTTTCCCAGGTACAGCAGTGTTCTTCTCTGCTGTACCCTCATCTAACTTGTGTTTCCCAAGTACAACAGTGTTCTTCTCTGCTGTAACCTCGTCTAACTTGTGTTTCCCAGGTACAACAGTGTTCTTCTCTGCTGTACCCTCATCTAACTTGTGTTTCCCAGGTACAGCAGTGTTCTTCTCTGCTGTAACCTCGTCTAACTTGTGTTTCCCAAGTACAACAGTGTTCTTCTCTGCTGTACCCTCATCTAACTTGTGTTTCCCAAGTACAACAGTGTTCTTCTCTGCTGTAACCTCGTCTAACTTGTGTTTCCCAAGTACAACAGTGTTCTTCTCTGCTGTAACCTCGTCTAACTTGTGTTTCCCAAGTACAACAGTGTTCTTCTCTGCTGTAACCTCGACTAACTTGTGTTTCCCAAGTACAACAGTGTTCTTCTCTTGTGTAACCTCGACTAACTTGTGTTTCCCAAGTACAACAGTGTTCTTCTCTGCTGTAACCTCGTCTAACTTGTGTTTCCCAAGTACAACAGTGTTCTTCTCTGCTGTAACCTCGTCTAACTTGTGTTTCCCAGGTACAACAGTGTTCTTCTCTGCTGTACCCTCGTCTAACTTGTGTTTCCCAGGTACAACAGTGTTCTTCTCTGCTGTAACCTCGTCTAACTTGTGTTTCCCAAGTACAACAGTGTTCTTCTCTGCTGTACCCTCGTCTAACTTGTGTTTCCCAAGTACAACAGTGTTCTTCTCTGCTGTACCCTCGTCTAACTTGTGTTTCCCAAGTACAACAGTGTTCTTCTCTGCTGTACCCTCGTCTAACTTGTGTTTCCCAAGTACAACAGTGTTCTTCTCTGCTGTAACCTCGTCTAACTTGTGTTTCCCAAGTACAACAGTGTTCTTCTCTGCTGTAACCTCGTCTAACTTGTGTTTCCCAAGTACAACAGTGTTCTTCTCTGCTGTAACCTCGTCTAACTTGTGTTTCCCAGGTACAACAGTGTTCTTCTCTGCTGTAACCTCGTCTAACTTGTGTTTCCCAGGTACAACAGTGTTCTTCTCTGCTGCACCCTCGTCTAACTTGTGTTTCCCAAGTACAACAGTGTTCTTCTCTGTTGTAACCTCGTCTAACTTGTGTTTCCCAGGTACAACAGTGTTCTTCTCTGCTGTACCCTCATCTAACTTGTGTTTCCCAGGTACAGCAGTGTTCTTCTCTGCTGTAACCTCGTCTAACTTGTGTTTCCCAAGTACAACAGTGTTCTTCTCTGCTGTAACCTCGTCTAACTTGTGTTTCCCAGGTACAACAGTGTTCTTCTCTGCTGTACCCTCATCTAACTTGTGTTTCCCAGGTACAGCAGTGTTCTTCTCTGCTGTAACCTCGTCTAACTTGTGTTTCCCAAGTACAACAGTGTTCTTCTCTGCTGTAACCTCGTCTAACTTGTGTTTCCCAAGTACAACAGTGTTCTTCTCTGCTGTAACCTCGTCTAACTTGTGTTTCCCTAGTACAACAGTGTTCTTCTCTGCTGTAACCTCGTCTAACTTGTGTTTCCCAGGTACAACAGTGTTCTTCTCTGCTGTAACCTCGTCTAACTTGTGTTTCCCAGGTACAACAGTGTTCTTCTCTGCTGTAACCTCGTCTAACTTGTGTTTCCCAAGTACAACAGTGTTCTTCTCTGCTGTAACCTCGTCTAGCTTGTGTTTCCCAGGTACAACAGTGTTCTTCTCTGCTGTACCCTCATCTAACTTGTGTTTCCCAGGTACAGCAGTGTTCTTCTCTGCTGTAACCTCGTCTAACTTGTGTTTCCCAAGTACAACAGTGTTCTTCTCTGCTGTAACCTCGTCTAACTTGTGTTTCCCAAGTACAACAGTGTTCTTCTCTGCTGTACCCTCATCTAACTTGTGTTTCCCAGGTACAGCAGTGTTCTTCTCTGCTGTAACCTCGTCTAACTTGTGTTTCCCAAGTACAACAGTGTTCTTCTCTGCTGTAACCTCGACTAACTTGTGTTTCCCAAGTACAACAGTGTTCTTCTCTGCTGTAACCTCGAATAACTTGTGTTTCCCAAGTACAACAGTGTTTTCTCTGCTGTAACCTCGTCTAACTTGTGTTTCCCAAGTACAACAGTGTTCTTCTCTTCTGTACCCTCGTCTAACTTGTGTTTCCCAAGTACAGCAGTGTTCTTCTCTGCTGTAACCTCGTCTAACTTGTGTTTCCCAGGTACAACAGTGTTCTTCTCTGCTGTAACCTCGTCTGACTTGTGTTTCCCAGGTACAACAGTGTTCTTCTCTGCTGTAACCTCGTCTAACTTGTGTTTTCCCAAGTACAACAGTGTTCTTCCCTGCTGTAACCTCGTCTAACTTGTGTTTCCCAAGTACAACAGTGTTCTTCTCTGCTGTAACCTCGTCTAACTTGTGTTTCCCAAGTACAACAGTGTTCTTCTCTGCTGTAACCTCGTCTAACTTGTGTTTCCCAAGTACAACAGTGTTCTTCTCTGCTGTAACCTCGTCTAACGTGTTTCCCAAGTACAACAGTGTTCTTCTCTGCTGTAACCTCGTCTAACTTGTGTTTCCCAAGTACAACAGTGTTCTTCTCTCTGTAACCTCGTAACTTGTGTTTCCCAAGTACAACAGTGTTCTTCTCTGTTGTAACCTCGTCTAACTTGTGTTTCCCAAGTACAACAGTGTTCTTCTCTGCTGTAACCTCGTCTAACTTGTGTTTCCCAAGTACAACAGTGTTCTTCTCTGCTGTAACCTCGTCTAACTTGTGTTTCCCAGGTACAACAGTGTTCTTCTCTGCTGTAACCTCGTCTAACTTGTGTTTCCCAAGTACAACAGTGTTCTTCTCTGCTGTAACCTCGTCTAACTTGTGTTTCCCAAGTACAACAGTGTTCTTCTCTGCTTCTTCTAACTTGTGTTTCCCTGTTCTTCTCTCCTGTAACCTCGTCTAACTTGTGTTTCCCATGTACAGCAGTGTTCTTCTCTGCTGTACCCTCATCTAACTTGTGTTTCCCAAGTAACCTCGTCTAACTTGTGTTTCCCAAGTACAACAGTGTTCTTCTCTGCTGTAACCTCGTCTAACTTGTGTTTCCCAAGTAGTGTTCTTCTCTGCTGTAACCTCGTCTAACTTGTGTTTCCCAAGTACAACAGTGTTCTTCTCTGCTGTAACCTCGTCTAACTTGTGTTTCCCAAGTACAACAGTGTTCTTCTCTGCTGTACCCTCGTCTAACTTGTGTTTCCCAGGTACAACAGTGTTCTTCTCTGCTGTAACCTCGTCTAACTTGTGTTTCCCAAGTACAACAGTGTTCTTCTCTGCTGTAACCTCGTCTAACTTGTGTTTCCCAAGTACAACAGTGTTCTTCTCTGCTGTAACCTCGTCTAACTTGTGTTTCCCAAGTACAACAGTGTTCTTCTCTGCTGTAACCTCGTCTAACTTGTGTTTCCCAAGTACAACAGTGTTCTTCTCTGCTGTAACCTCGGCTAACTTGTGTTTCCCAAGTACAATAGTGTTCTTCTCTGCTGTAACTTCGTCTAACTTGTGTTTCCCAAGTACAATAGTGTTCTTCTCTGCTGTAACCTCGTCTAACTTGTGTTTCCCAGGTACAACAGTGTTCTTCTCTGCTGTAACCTCGTCTAACTTGTGTTTCCCAGGTACAACAGTGTTCTTCTCTGCTGTACCCTCGTCTAACTTGTGTTTCCCAGGTACAACAGTGTTCTTCTCTGATGTACCCTCGTCTAACTTGTGTTTCCCAGGTACAATAGTGTTCTTCTCTGATGTACCCTCGTCTAACTTGTGTTTCCCAGGTACAACAGTGTTCTTCTCTGCTGTACCCTCGTCTAACTTGTGTTTCCCAAGTACAACAGTGTTTTTCTCTGCTGTACCCTGGTCTAACTTGTTTTTCAAGCAGTGTTGCGAGCGCTTACGTAGTAAACACACTTTTATGTGAAAGTTGAAGACGGGAACTTGGTAGATTTACACGAGGACAGGAAATGTTTTGCTGTGGCCAGTCCATTGAACAATTTAAAACGAAGATGAATGACACCTAGCAGCTGGATTCTCGGGGGAGTGTGAAAAATGAATGAGGCTTATTTTTGGCTGTGGGGGATATATTGGGAGGAGAGTAAGAGGCGAGTGTGAATGGTGAAGTGCAGTGTACGACACGTAGCTAGTGAATGATTACGAGGTTATTGTATTGTGTAATGTAGTGTCGTATAGGAAATGTTGAACTGTAAGGGTCATTCATCCCGAGGAATTGTGGAGATTCCGTACTTCGTCCGCTGATTACGGTTATGTGATTAGTAGGCGACGTGATAAAAATATGAGATTATTATTATTATTATTATTATTATTATTATTATTATTATTATTATTATTATTAATGTTATTATTAATGTTATTGTTGATGTAACTTGCTTTCTCGTGTAACCTAGAAACATTCTCAGGTACATCACTGTCGGAGGTATTACTAGGTCTAAGAGTATTACGGAGATTTTCCAGAAGGCAGGCATGCACAGCATTCCTTGCAGTGCTGGTAATGAAACAGGCGTGTGTGAGACGGCCAGGGATTTGTCCACACGCTTGTATGAACACTAATCAACCTGTAAGTTGCTCCAGGGGTCAACCTGTCCATGACCAGGCCTCATGGTGGATCAGGGCCTGATCAAAAAGGCTGTTACTGTCGGCTGCACGTAATCCAACGTACGAACCACAGCCCGGCTGGTCAGGTACTGACTTTCGGTGTCTGTCCAGCTAACCTCTTGAAAACAGCCAAGGGTCTATTGGCAATCCCCTTTATGTATACCGGGAGGCAGTTGAATAGTCTTGGGCTCCTGACATTTACTGTATCAGGCCTGGCGCATCAGTAACTTTAATAATGTATGTGTTGGACATTATAACAATGCTTTACACCATAGTGAGTGACACAAGTACGTGATGTAGACACAAGTACGTGATGTAGACACAAGTACGTGATGTAGACACAAGTAAGATAAGATAAGATAAGATTTCGTTCGGATTTTTAACCCTGGAGGGTTAGCCACCCAGGATAACCCAAGAAAGTCAGTGCGTCATCGAGGACTGTCTAACTTATTTCCATTGGGGTCCTTAATCTTGTCCCCCAGGATGCCACCCACACCAGTCGACTAACACCCAGGTACCTATTTGCTGCTACGTGAACAGGACAATAGGTGTAAGGAAACGTGTCGGAATTTCCACCCGCCGGGAATCGAACCCGGGCCCTCCGTGTGTGAAGCGGGAGCTTTAGCCACCAGACCACCGTGATGTAGACACAAGTACGTGATGTAGACACAAGTACACTATATAAACACAAGTACATGTTGTAGACACAAGTACACGATATAAACACAAGTACGTGATGTAAACACAAGTACACGATATAAACACAAGTACATGTTGTAGACACAAGTACACGATATAAACACAAGTACACGATATAAACACAAGTACATGTTGTAGACACAAGTAGACGATATAGACACAAGTACTTGATATAGACACAAGAACATGTTGTAGACACAAGTAGACGATATAGACACAAGTACTTGATATAGACACAAGAACATGTTGTAGACACAAGTAGACGATATAGACACAAGTACTTGATATAGACACAAGTACACTATATAAACACAAGTACGTGATGTAAACACAAGTACATGTTGTAGACACAAGTACACGATATAAACACAAGTACGTGATGTAAACACAAGTACATGTTGTAGACACAAGTACACGATATAGACACAAGTACTTGACGTAGACACAAGTACACTATATAAACACAAGTACGTGATGTAAACACAAGTACATGTTGTAGACACAAGTACACGATATAAACACAAGTACTTGATGTAAACACAAGTACATGTTGTAGACACAAGTACACGATATAAACACAAGTACATGTTGTAGACACAAGTACACGATATAAACACAAGTACATGTTGTAGACACACGTACACGATATAAACACAAGTACATGTTGTAGACACAAGTACACTATATAAACACAAGTACGTGATGTAAACACAAGTACATGTTGTAGACACAAGTACACGATATAGACACAAGTACATGTTGTAGACACACGTACACGATATAAACACACGTACATGTTGTAGACACAAGTACACTATATAAACACAAGTACGTGATGTAAACACAAGTACATGTTGTAGACACAAGTACACGATATAGACACAAGTACATGTTGTAGACACAAGTAGACGATATAGACACAAGTACTTGACGTAGACACAAGTACATATAGACACAAGTACTCGTGTACTTGTGTCTACATGATGTAGACACAACTACGCGATATAGGTATTAAAAAAAACATGAAAAGTCAGAGGTGCTAAAAAGAAGGAACTAGAGAAAAGGCGAATTGAGTAATGAGGGGAAGAAGAGGAGAGACAAGGAATTAAGAACATAAGAACATAAGAACGAAGGAACACTGCAGCAGGCCTACTGGCCCATGCGAGGCAGGTCCAAGTTTCCTACCGGCTTAAGCCAATGCACCCAACCTAGTCAGGTCAGGTCACATTGACTTAAGGGAGGAACACGGCAACCGACCTGGTAGCACAAGCTATCAGGTCCAACTCACACCCACCCACATCCACTCATGTATTTATCCAACCTATTTTTAAAGCTACACAACGTTCTGTTCTGGCCTCTATCACTGTACTTGGGAGTTTGTTCCACTCATCCACAACTCTATTACCAAACCAGTACTTTCCTATATCCTTCCTGAATCTGAATTTTTCCAGCTTAAAACCATTGCTGCGAGTCCTGTCTAGGCTAGATATTTTCAGCACACTATTTACATCCCCTTTATTTATTCCTGTCTTCCATTTATACACCTCAATCATATCCCCCCTAATTCTACGTCTTTCTAGAGAGTGCAGATTCAGGGCCCTTAGTCTATCCTCATAGGGAAGGTTTCTGATACATGGGATCAACTTTGTCATCCTCCTTTGTACATTTTCCAGAGCATTTATATCCATTCTGTAATACAGTGACCAAAACTGTGCAGCATAATCTAAATGAGGCCTAACCAAGGATGTATAGAGTTGAAGAACAACCTGAGGACTCCTATTATTTATGCTTCTTGATATGAAGCCAAGGATTCTATTAGCTTTATTGCGAACACTTATGCACTGTTGTCTTGGTTTCAGATTACTGCTAACCAGAACTCCTAAATCTTTTTCGCAATCCGTAATATTAAGATCTACATTATTTAGTTTATATGTGGCATGGTTATTGTCCTGTCCAACATTTAGAACTTTGCATTTGTCTATATTAAACTGCATCTGCCACTTCTCCGACCACTGCATCAGTCTATTCAAATCTTCCTGGAGTGCTCGAATGTCCTCGTCAGAATGAATTCGACGGCCTATTTTGGTGTCATCGGCAAACTTGCCGATGTCGCTCTTTATGCCCTCATCTATGTCGTTTATGTAGATTGTGAACAGCAGGGGGCCCAACACTGACCCCTGTGGAACACCGCTCGTGACGCTTCCCCACTCTGATTTCTCCCCATTTATGCAAACTCTCTGCTGCCTATTTGTCAACCATGCCTCTATCCAGGAAAAAATTTCTCCTCCTATTCCATGTGCTTTAATTTTCCTCAATAGCCTCTGATGTGGGACCCTGTCAAAAGCCTTACTGAAGTCCATATACACAATATCATATTCATTACCATGATCTACCTCCTCAAATACCTTAGTGAAAAAAGTTAATAAATTCGTAAGGCAGGAACGCCCCTTTGTAAAACCATGCTGAGATTCGTTGATTAATTTATGCTTTTCAAGGTGGCTACGAACTGCCTCGGCAATTATTGATTCCATAAATTTTCCCACTATGGAGGTTAGGCTTATTGGTCTATAGTTCGAAGCTAAGGACCTGTCACCTGTTTTGAAAATAGGTATCACATTTGCCATTTTCCACTTATCTGGCACCATGCCAGTTTGTAGTGATATGTTGAAAAGATTAGCCAAAGGTGTGCTAAGCTCCTCTTTACATTCCTTTAGAACCCTTGCATACAGTTCATCAGGGCCTGGGGATTTGTTAGGTTTTAATTTATCTATTTGCCTAAGGACCATGTCACTTGTGACCCTAATCTTGCACAGTTTATTATCGTCCTGTTCTACATAATTTATCATTACTGGAATATCGCTGGTATCCTCTTGTGTAAAAACTGAGAGGAAGTATGTGTTAAAAATTCTACACATTTCCTTATCACTGTCAGTGAGCTGACCCGAGGAACTTTTGAGTGGGCCTATCTTGTCCCTGATCTTACTTCTGTATACCTGAAAGAATCCTTTTGGGTTAGTCTTCGATTGTCTTGCAACTTTAACCTCATAATCTCTTTTTGCTTTTCTAATTCCCTTTTTTATTTCTCTCTTTAACTGAATATATTGATTTCTTAATTGCCCCTCTCCTCTTTTGATTTGCCTATATATGCCTCTCTTTTGACCAATCAGATATTTTAATCTATTGTTCATCCATTTAGGATCATTTTTGTTTGATCTGATTTCCCTATTTGGAACATAATTTGACTGAGCAGCTAGAACTATGCCCTGGAAAGCATCATATCGGCAACCATCACCACCTACCTGACCCTTAGTCAGGTCATTCCAGTTCAGCCCACCTAAGTAATTTTTCAGTCCTATGAAATCAGCCAAGCGAAAGTCAGGGACGGAGACTTGATTGCCATTATTAGGGGAATTCCATGATATATTAAAACTGAGTGATTTGTGATCACTTTCCCCAAGCTCATCATTAACCTCAAGATTATTAATTAGTGTTTCCCTACTGGCAAGAACCAAGTCAAGGAGGTTATTTCCCCTAGTTGGCTCTGTCACAAACTGTTTTAAAAAACAATCCTGGATCGTATCAAGAAAGTCACCTGACTCTAAATTTCCTATCAAATTGCTCCAGTCAATCTGTCTATAGTTGAAATCTCCCATTAGCACAACATTTTCGTATGTAGATGCCTTACGAATTTCGTCCCATAGAAGTTTACTGCACTCCCTATCAAGATTTGGGGCCCTGTAAATCACACCCAAAATTAGTTTTTCTCGGCCCTCGAGAAGCTGTAACCAAACAGATTCAGTGGCTGACGCTTCTAATTTAATATCTTGTCTAACACAACAATTTAAATTGTCTCTGACATACATCGCTACTCCACCACCTTTCCTGTTGACTCTGTCAATGTGGAATAATTTATAGCCTTGTATGTGACATTCAGAGGGCATCTCTCTATCTTTCAGATTGAGCCAGGTCTCTGTTATAGCAATAATATCTATGTTTCCTGCACTTGCAATTAATCTTAGCTCATCTATCTTATTTCTTACACTCCTGCTATTAGTATAGTAAACCTTAAGGGAGCTAGTCCCTTGCTGCCCTCTACTGTCCCCCTTTGTTTGCTGACCTGATCTATTGTCTTTATTTATAACTTCATGCTGAATGCCTTTTATACATTTACTGTTTCCAACCCTAGTGTTGCAACCTGCTTGTTTCCCACACACACCCATACCTCTATCTTCCATCAGTTTAAAATCATAGGCATTTCACCAATGGCCTTCTCAATCGAGTCTGCAAGTGCTACCACCCCTGCCCCAGAGAGATGTACCCCATCCCTTGCATACATATCATGTTTGCCATAAAAGTTGTTCCAGTTGTCAATGAATGGGATTGCAAGTTCCTTGCAGTATCTGTCTAGCCAGCAATTTACACCAATTGCCCTAGACAACCATTCATTTCCTACTCCCCTTCTAGGCAAGATGCTACATATGATTGGGATCCCTCCCTTAGACTTAATGAAATCTATAGCTGACCTGTACTTATCTAGCAGCTCTTCTCTCCTACCCTTCCCAATATCATTTCCACCAGCACTGAGACAGATAATGGGCTTGTTCCCATTACCTGACATGATATTATCCAGCCTGTTGACAATGTCCCCAACACCAGCTCCAGGGAAGCACACTCTATCTCTCATCTTCTTATTCCTATTACAAAAAGCACGGTCAATATATCTTACCTGAGAGTCACCAACCACAAGAATGCGCTTACCTCCATTAGCAGGGGCAGTAGTACCCTTACCTTCACTGGCCACTGAAGTACATTCATCCTGGAGAACAGAGAAGCGATTTCCTACCTTCAGGTCTTCACTCTTAACTTTCCTTACTCTGATGCGCCTCCCATTACTGTGAACCACTCGCCACTTGTAGCAGGTGCTGGGCTGCACCTCACTGCTGGTAGCCGTTGCTACCTCCCCAACTACAGCCTCCTCACAGCGAGAGACAGACTGCACCTCATTCACCACAACTCCAGCCACCTCACACTCTCTCCCAGACCCATTGAGGTGGACCTTCAGCCTCCTAATCTCCTCCTGGAGAAGCAAGACCTCCTCCTTCAACTCTCCAACCTCAATTTTTAAAACACTGCAGAAGCAAGCCATGCTTTGTAACCGTCCACACTAATCCCCAACCTGTTTGACTGAATGGAGGAGGAAGGAAGAGAGAAGATGAGAGTGGGGAATTTATTATCAAATTTGAGGAACAGTGTGAGAGATGAGAACAGGAGTAAGAAAATAAGGAAATGGGGGACAAGGTAATGGCCTGGAGGACAAGGTGATGACCTGGAGGACAAGGGGATGACCTGGAGGACAAGGTGATGGCCTGGAGGACAAGGTGATGACCTGGAGGACAAGGTGATGGCCTGGAGGACAAGGTGATGACCTGGAGGACAAGGTGATGGCCAGGAGGACAAGGTGATGACCTGGAGGACAAGGTGATGGCCTGGAGGACAAGGTGATGACCTGGAGGACAAGGTGATGACCTGGAGGACAAGGTGATGACCTGGAGGACAAGGGGATGACCTATTCGGCATATATATTATATATATATATATATATATATATATATATATATATATATATATATACATATATATATACATATATATATATATATATATATATATATATATATATATATATATATATATATATATATATATATTATATTATTATTATTTTTTTATTATCACACCGGCCGATTCCCACCAAGGCAGGGTGGCCCGAAAAAGAAAAACTTTCACCATCATTCACTCCATCACTGTCTTGCCAGAAGGGTGCTTTACACTACAGTTTTTAAACTGCAACATTAACACCCCTCCTTCAGAGTGCAGGCACTGTACTTCCCATCTCCAGGACTCAAGTCCGGCCTGCCGGTTTCCCTGAATCCCTTCATAAATGTTACTTTGCTCACACTCCAACAGCACGTCAAGTATTAAAAACCATTTGTCTCCATTCACTCCTATCAAACACGCTCACGCATGCCTGCTGGAAGTCCAAGCCCCTCGCACACAAAACCTCCTTTACCCCCTCCCTCCAACCCTTCCTAGGCCGACCCCTACCCCGCCTTCCTTCCACTACAGACTGATACACTCTTGAAGTCATTCTGTTTCGCTCCATTCTCTCTACATGTCCGAACCACCTCAACAACCCTTCCTCAGCCCTCTGGACAACAGTTTTGGTAATCCCACACCTCCTCCTAACTTCCAAACTACGAATTCTCTGCATTATATTCACACCACACATTGCCCTCAGACATGACATCTCCACTGCCTCCAGCCTTCTCCTCGCTGCAACATTCATCACCCACGCTTCACACCCATATAAGAGCGTTGGTAAAACTATACTCTCATACATTCCCCTCTTTGCCTCCAAGGACAAAGTTCTTTGTCTCCACAGACTCCTAAGTGCACCACTCACTCTTTTTCCCTCATCAATTCTATGATTCACCTCATCTTTCATAGACCCATCCGCTGACACGTCCACTCCCAAATATCTGAATACGTTCACCTCCTCCATACTCTCTCCCTCCAATCTGATATTCAATCTTTCATCACCTAATCTTTTTGTTATCCTCATAACCTTACTCTTTCCTGTATTCACCTTTAATTTTCTTCTTTTGCACACCCTACCAAATTCATCCACCAATCTCTGCAACTTCTCTTCAGAATCTCCCAAGAGCACAGTGTCATCAGCAAAGAGCAGCTGTGACAACTCCCACTTTGTGTGTGATTCTTTATCTTTTAACTCCACGCCTCTTGCCAAGACCCTCGCATTTACTTCTCTTACAACCCCATCTATAAATATATTAAACAACCACGGTGACATCACACATCCTTGTCTAAGGCCTACTTTTACTGGGAAAAAATTTCCCTCTTTCCTACATACTCTAACTTGAGCCTCACTATCCTCGTAAAAACTCTTCACTGCTTTCAGTAACCTACCTCCTACACCATACACTTGCAACATCTGCCACATTGCCCCCCTATCCACCCTGTCATACGCCTTTTCCAAATCCATAAATGCCACAAAGACCTCTTTAGCCTTATCTAAATACTGTTCACTTATATGTTTCACTGTAAACACCTGGTCCACACACCCCCTACCTTTCCTAAAGCCTCCTTGTTCATCTGCTATCCTATTCTCCGTCTTACTCTTAATTCTTTCAATTATAACTCTACCATACACTTTACCAGGTACACTCAACAGACTTATCCCCCTATAATTTTTGCACTCTCTTTTATCCCCTTTGCCTTTATACAAAGGAACTATGCATGCTCTCTGCCAATCCCTAGGTACCTTACCCTCTTCCATACATTTATTAAATAATTGCACCAACCACTCCAAAACTACATCCCCACCTGCTTTTAACATTTCTATCTTTATCCCTATCTTTATCCCCATAATGGGGATATATATATATATATATATATATATATATATATATATATATATATATATATAGAGAGAGATAGAAGCTGGGCACTATACTAATTGGATGAAATTGTTGGAGTCGTTTGTGCTCTGCTGCACTGGAGTGGAACGGTTCGTAGCCCTCCCTCTCCTGCCTCGCCTATCCCAGTGTCTGCTGCCTCACTTCCCTCAGTGTCTGCTGCCCCACTTCCCTCAGTGTCTGCTGCCCCACTTCCCTCAGTGTCTGCTGCCCCACTTCCCTCAGTGTCTGCTGCCCCACTTCCCTCAGTGTCTGCTGCCCCACTTCCCTCAGTGTCTGCTGCCCCACTTCCCTCAGTGTCTGCTGCCCCACTCAGTGGAAGCAGCGTCTCTCACAGTGAAGAAAATATATGCTTATATGTTAATGGGGATATTAAAGCCTATTGCTCGGGTAACATTGATGATGGGTTGATCGAACATGTTTCTTACTGGGTTTGGGTTCGAGAAAGACGTGCCTAGTATGGACCAGTAGGCCTGCTGCAGTGTTCCTCCTTTCTTATGTGTGTGACCGTTGCTGTTGTATTATACAGTAACCTGTCGGTGAGACGTTCAGTACATCCCATATGTTTTAGTGTACGCTGTCAGCTGTCGTTAACAGGTTCATTATGTCAGCTGTCTGTGTGCACTGTCAGCTGTCGTTAACAGGTTCACTATGTCAGCTGTCTGTGTGCACTGTCAGCTGTCTGTGTGCACTGTCAGCTGTCGTTAACAGGTTCACTATGTCAGCTGTCTGTGTGCACTGTCAGCTGTCGTTAACAGGTTCACTATGTCAGCTGTCTGTGTGCACTGTCAACTGTCGTTAACAGGTTCATTATGTCAGCTGTCTGTGTGCACTGTCAGCTGTCGTTAACAGGTTCACTATGTCAGCTGTCTGTGTGCACTGTCAACTGTCGTTAACAGGTTCATTATGTCAGCTGTCTGTGTGCACTGTCAGCTGTCGTTAACAGGTTCACTATGTCAGCTGTCTGTGTGCACTGTCAGCTCTCTGTGTGCACTGTCAGCTGTCATTAGCAGGTTCACTATGTCAGCTGTCTTGGTATATACTGTCAGCTGATGGTACACGCTGACATTTCGAGGTTCAAATGCACATTTTCTGCTCTCATAAAGATGACGGTGGTCACCCCAGATTCACTCTGGATTCCTGGAAATTTCTTACACACACCGATTGTGTGGAAATACGTTTTGCTGGCTTTTGTTAATTCCATGTTGTTCCACTGTTCATGCCCTGCTCTTTCTTGTTCCATGTTGTTCCACTGTTCATGCCCTGCTCTTTCTTGTTCCATGTTGTTCCACTGTTCATGCCCTGCTCTTTCTTGTTCCATGTTGTTCCACTGTTCATGCCCTGCTCTTTCTTGTTCCATGTTGTTCCACTGTTCATGCCCTGCTCTTTCTTGTTCCATGTTGTTCCACTGTTCATGCCCTGCTCTTTCTTGTTCCATGTTGTTCCACTGTTCATGCCCTGCTCTTTCTTGTTCCATGTTGTCCCACTGATCATGCCCTGTTCTTTCTTGTTCCATGTTGTTCCACTGTTCATGCCCTGCTCTTTCTTGTTCCATGTTCCACTGTTTATGCCCTGCTCTTTCTTGTTCCACTATTCATGCCCTGCTCTTTCTTGTTCCATGTTGTTCCACTGTTCATGCCCTGCTCTTTCTTGTTCCATGTTCCACTGTTTATGCTCTGCTTTTTCTTGTTCCATGTTATTCCACTGTTCATGCCCTGCTCTTTCTTGTTGCACTATTCATGCCCTGCTCTTTCTTGTTCCATGTTATTCCACTGTTCATGCCCTGCTCTTTCTTGTTCCACTGTTCATGCCCTGCTCTTTCTTGTTCCATGTTCCACTGTTCATGCCCTGCTCTTTCTTGTTCCACTGTTCATGCCCTGCTCTTTCTTGTTCCATGTTGTTCCACTGTTCATGCCCTGCTCTTTCTTGTTCCATGTTCCACTGTTCATGCTCTGCTCTTTCTTGTTCCATGTTAATCCACTGTTCATGCCCTGCTCTTTCTTGTTCCATGTTCCACTGTTCATGCCTTGCTCTTTCTTGTTCCACTGTTCATGCCCTGTTCTTTCTTGTTCCATGTTATTCCACTGTTCATGCCCTGTTCTTTCTTGTTCCATGTTCCAATGTTCATGCCCTGCTCTTTCTTGTTCCATGTTGTTCCACTGTTCATGCCCTGCTCTTTCTTGTTCCATGTTGTTCCACTGTTCATGCCCTGCTCTTTCTTGTTCCCTGTTGTTACACTGTTCATGCCCTGCTCTTTCTTGTTCCATGTTGTTCCACTGTTCATGCTCTGCTCTTTCTTGTTCCATGTTGTTCCACTGTTCATGCTCTGCTCTTTCTTGTTCCACTTCATGCCCTGCTCTTTCTTGTTCCATGTTGTTCCACTGTTCATGCTCTGCTCTTTCTTGTTCCATGTTATTCCACTGTTCATGCTCTGCTCTTTCTTGTTCCACTTCATGCCCTGCTCTTTCTTGTTCCATGTTGTTCCATTGTTCATGCCCTGCTCTTTCTTGTTCCATGTTGTTCCACTGTTCATGCCCTGCTCTTTCTTGTTCCCTGTTCCACTGTTCATGCCCTGCTCTTTCTTGTTCCACTGTTCATGCCCTGCTCTTTCTTGTTCGATGTTGTTCCACTGTTCATGCCCTGCTCTTTCTTGTTCCATATTGTTCCACTGTTCATGCCCTGCTCTTTCTTGTTCCACTGTTCATGCCCTGCTCTTTCTTGTTCCATGTTCCACTGTTCATGCCCTGCTCTTTCTTGTTCCACTGTTCATGCCCTGCTCTTTCTTGTTCCATGTTGTTCCACTGTTCATGCCCTGCTCTTTCTTGTTCCATATTGTTCCACTGTTCATGTCCTGCTCTTTCTTGTTCCATGTTGTTCCACTGTTCATGCCCTGCTCTTTCTTGTTCCATGTTGTTCCACTGTTCATGCCCTGCTCTTTCTTGTTCCATATTGTTCCACTGTTCATGCCCTGCTCTTTCTTGTTCCGCTGTTCATGCCCTGCTCTTTCTTGTTCCATGTTGTTCCACTGTTCATGCCCTGCTCTTGTTCCACTGTTCATGCCCTGCTCTTTCTTGTTCCATGTTGTTCCACTGTTCATGCCCTGCTCTTTCTTGTTCCATATTGTTCCACTGTTCATGCCCTGCTCTTTCTTGTTCCACTGTTCATGCCCTGCTCTTTCTTGTTCCATGTTGTTCCACTGTTCATGCCCTGCTCTTTCTAGTTCCATGTTATTCCACTGTTCATGCCCTGCTCTTTCTAGTTCCATGTTGTTCCACTGTTCATGCCCTGCTCTCTTGTTCCATGTTATTCCACTGTTCATGCCCTGCTCTTTCTTGTTCCATGTTGTTCCACTGTTCATGCCCTGCTCTTTCTTGTTCCATGTTGTTCCACTGTTCATGCCCTGCTCTTTCTTGTTCCATATTGTTCCACTGTTCATGCCCTGCTCTTTCTTGTTCCACTGTTCATGCCCTGCTCTTTCTTGTTCCATGTTGTTCCACTGTTCATGCCCTGCTCTTTCTTGTTCCACTGTTCATGCCCTGCTCTTTCTTGTTCCATGTTGTTCCACTGTTCATGCCCTGCTCTTTCTTGTTCCATGTTGTTCCACTGTTCATGCCCTGCTCTTTCTTGTTCCATGTTGTTCCACTGTTCATGCCCTGCTCTTTCTTGTTCCATGTTGTTCCACTGTTCATGCCCTGCTCTTTCTAGTTCCATGTTATTCCACTGTTCATGCCCTGCTCTTTCTAGTTCCATGTTGTTCCACTGTTCATGCCCTGCTCTCTTGTTCCATGTTATTCCACTGTTCATGCCCTGCTCTTTCTTGTTCCATGTTGTTCCACTGTTCATGCCCTGCTCTTTCTTGTTCCCTGTTCCACTGTTCATGCCCTGCTCTTTCTTGTTCCATGTTCCACTGTTCATGCCCTGCTCTTTCTTGTTCCATGTTGTTCCACTGTTTAGGCCCTGCTCTTTCTTGTTCCACTGTTCATACCCTGCTCTTTCTTGTTCCATGTTATTCCACTGTTCATGCGCTGCTCTTTCTTGTTCCATGTTGTTCCACTTTTCATACCCTGCTCTTTCTTGTTCCATGTTATTCCACTGTTCATGTCCTGCTCTTTCTTGTTCCATGTTGTTCCACTGTTCATGCCCTGCTCTTTCTTGTTCCATGTTATACTGTGTCATGCGCTAGGTGTCATACTGTGTCATGCGCTAGGTGTTATACTGTGTCATGCGCTAGGTGTCATACTGTGTCATGCGCTAGGTGTTATACTGTGTCATGCGCTAGGTGTTATACTGTGTCATGCGCTAGGTGTCATACTGTGTCATGCGCTAGGTGTTATACTGTGTCATGCGATAGGTGTCATACTGTGTAATGCGATAGGTGTCATACTGTGTCATGCGATAGGTGTCATACTGTGTCATGCGCTAGGTGTTATACTGTGTCATGCGCTAGGTGTCATACTGTGTCATGCGCTAGGTGTCATACTGTGTCATGCGCTAGGTGTTATACTGTGTCATGCGCTAGGTGTTATACTGTGTCATGCGCTAGGTGTTATACTGTGTCATGCGATAGGTGTCATACTGTGTAATGCGATAGGTGTCATACTGTGTCATGCGATAGGTGTCATACTGTGTCATGCGCTAGGTGTTATACTGTGTCATGCGCTAGGTGTTATACTGTGTCATGCGATAGGTGTCATACTGTGTCATGCGATAGGTGTTATACTGTGTCATGCGCTAGGTGTTATACTGTGTCATGCGCTAGGTGTTATACTGTGTCATGCGCTAGGTGTCATACTGTGTCATGCGCTAGGTGTCATACTGTCATGCGATAGGTGTCATACTGTGTCATGCGATAGGTGTCATGCTGTGTCATGCGATAGGTGTCATACTGTGTAATGCGATAGGTGTCATACTGTGTCATGCGATAGGTGTCATACTGTGTCATGCGATAGGTGTCATACTGTGTCATGCGATAGGTGTCATACTGTGTCATGCGCTAGGTGTCATACTGTGTCATGCGCTAGGTGTCATACTGTCATGCGCTAGGTGTCATACTGTCATGCGATAGGTGTCATACTGTGTCATGCGATAGGTGTCATACTGTGTCATGCGATAGGTGGCATACTGTCATGCGATAGGTGTCATACTGTGTCATGCGATAGGTGTCATACTGTGTCATGCGATAGGTGTCATACTGTGTCATGCGCTATGTGTCATACTGTCATGCGATAGGTGTCATACTGTGTCATGCGATAGGTGTCATACTGTGTCATGCGATAGGTGTCATACTGTGTCATGCGCTAGGTGTCATACTGTGTAATGCGATAGGTGTCATACTGTGTCATGCGATAGGTGTCATACTGTGTCATGCGATAGGTGTCATACTGTGTCATGCGCTAGGTGTCATACTGTGTCATGCGATAGGTGTCATACTGTCATGCGCTAGGTGTCATACTGTGTCATGTGCTAGGTGTCATACTGTGTCATGGGATAGGTGCCATACTGTGTCATGCGATAGTTGTCATGCTGTGTCATGCGATAGGTGTCATACTGTGTCATGCGCTAGGTGTCATACTGTGTCATGCGCTAGGTGTCATACTGTCATGCGATACGTGTCATACTGTGTCATGCGATAGGTGTCATACTGTGTCATGCGATAGGTTTCATACTGTGTCATGCGATAGGTGTCATACTGTGTAATGCGATAGGTGTCATACTGTGTCATGCGATAGGTGTCATACTGTGTCATGCGAAAGGTGTCATACTGTGTCATGCGATAGGTGTCATACTGTCATGCGCTAGGTGTCATACTGTGTCATGCGCTAGGTGTCATACTGTGTCATGCGATAGGTGCCATACTGTGTCATGCGATAGGTGTCATACTGTGTCATGCGATAGGTGTCATACTGTGTCATGCGATAGGTGTCATACTGTGTCATGCGATAGGTGTCATACTGTGTCATGCGATAGGTGTCATACTGTCATGCGCTAGGTGTCATACTGTGTCATGCGCTAGGTATCATACTGTGTCATGCGCTAGGTGTCATACTGTTTCATGCGCTAGGTGTCATACTGTGTCATGCGATAGGTGTCATACTGTGTCATGCGATAGGTGTCATACTGTCATGTGCTAGGTGTCATACTGTGTCATGCGATAGGTGTCATACTGTGTCATGCGCTAGGTGTCATACTGTGTCATGCGCTAGGTGTCATACTGTGTCATGCGCTAGGTGTCATACTGTCATGCGCTAGGTGTCATACTGTCATGCGATAGGTGTCATGCTGTGTCATGCGCTAGGTGTCATACTGTGTCATGCGATAGGTGTCATACTGTGTCATGCGCTAGGTGTCATACTGTGTCATGCGATAGGTGTCATACTGTGTCATGCGATAGGTGTCATACTGTCATGCGCTAGGTTTCATACTGTGTCATGCGCTAGGTGTCATACTGTGTCATGCGATAGGTGTCATACTGTCATGCGCTAGGTGTCATACTGTGTCATGCGATAGGTGTCATACTGTCATGCGCTAGGTGTCATACTGTGTCATGCGATATGTGTCATACTATGTCATGCGATAGGTGTCATACTGTGTCATGCGCTAGGTATCATACTGTGTCATGCGATAGGTGTCATACTGTGTCATGCGCTAGGTGTCATACTGTCATGCGATAGGTGTCATACTGTGTCATGCGATAGGTGTCATACTGTGTCATGCGATAGGTGTCATACTGTGTCATGCGCTAGGTGTCATACTGTGTCATGCGATAGGTGTCATACTGTCATGCGCTAGGTGTCATACTGTGTCATGCGCTAGGTGTCATACTGTGTCATGCGCTAGGTGCAATACTGTGTCATGCGATTAGTGTCATACTGTGTCATGCGATAGGTGTCATACTGTGTCATGCGATAGGTGTCATACTGTGTAATGCGATAGGTGTCATACTGTGTCATGCGATAGGTGTCATACTGTGTCATGCGATAGGTGTCATACTGTGTCATGCGCTAGGTGTCATACTGTGTCATGCGCTAGGTGTCATACTGTCATGCGATAGGTGTCATACTGTGTCATGCGCTAGGTGTCATACTGTGTCATGAGGATAGGTGTCATACTGTGTCATGCGATAGGTGTCATACTGTGTCATGCGATAGGTGTCATACTGTGTCATGCGCTAGGTGTCATACTGTGTCATGCGCTAGGTGTCATACTGTGTCATGCGCTAGGTGTCATACTGTGTCATGCGATAGGTGTCATACTGTGTCATGCGATAGGTGTCATACTGTGTCATGAGGATAGGTGTCATACTGTGTCATGCGATAGGTGTAATACTGTGTCATGCGCTATGTGTCATACTGTCATTCGCTAGGTGTAATGTGTCATGCGCTAGGTGTCATACTGTGTCATGCGCCAGGTGTCATACTGTGTCATGCGCTAGGTGTCATACTGTGTCATGCGCTAGGTGTCATGCTGTGTCATGCGCTAGGTGTCATACTGTGTCATGCGATAGGTGTCATACTGTGTCATGCGCTAGGTGTCATACTGTGTCATACGATAGGTGTCATACTGTGTCATGCGCTAGGTGTCATACTGTGTCATGCGATAGGTGTCATACTGTGTCATGCGCTAGGTGTCATACTCTGTCATACGATAGGTGTCATACTGTGTCATGCGCTAGGTATACTGTGTCATGCGATAGGTGTCATACTGTGTCATGCGATAGGTGTCATACTGTGTCATGCGCTAGGTATACTGTCATGCGATAGGTGTCATGCGCTAGGTTTCACATTAAGTGTCGAACTACGTGTCATACACTTTCATATGCTAGGTGTCATACTGTGTCATACACTGTCATATGCCAGGTATCATACTGTGTCATACACTGTCATATACTAGGTATCATATTGTGTCATACACTCATATGCTAGGTATCATACTGTGTCATACGCTGTCATATGCTAGGTGTCATACTGTGTCATACACTGTCATATTCTAGGTATCATACTGTGTCATACACATATGCTAGGTGTCATACACTGTCATATGTTAGGTATCATACTGTGTCATACACTGTCATATGGTAGGTATCATGCTGTGTCATACACTGTCATATGCTAGGTGTCATACTGTGTCATACACTGTCATATGCTAGGTATCATACTGTGTCATACACTGTCATATGCTAGGTGTCGTACTGTGTCATACACTGTCATATGCTAGGTGTCATACTGTGTCATACACTGTCATATGCTAGGTGTCATACTGTGTCATACACTGTCATATGCTAGGTATCATACTGTGTCATACACTGTCATATGCTAGGTATCATACTGTGCCATACACTGTCATATGCTAGGTGTCATACTGTGTTATACACTGTCATATGCTAGGTATCATACTGTGTCATGCACTGTCATATACTAGGTGTCATACACTGTCATATGCTAGGTATCATACTGTGTCATACACTGTCATATGCTAGGTGTCATACTGTGTCATACACTCATATGCTATGTATCATACTGGGTCACACTGTCATATGCTAGGTATCATACTGTGTCATACACTGTCATATGCTAGGTGTCATACTGTGTCATACACTGTCATATGCTAGGTGTCATACTGTGTCATACTGTCATATGCTAGGTATACTGTGCCATACACTGTCATATGCTAGGTGTCGTACTGTGTCATACACTGTCATATGCTAGGTATCATACTGTGTCATACACTGTCATATGCTAGGTGTCATACTGTGTCATACACTGTCATATGCTAGGTTACCTGGAGGTTATTCCGGGGATCAACGCCCCCGCGACCTGGTCCACGACCAGGCCTCCCGGTGGACCAGAGCCTGATCAACCAGGCTGTTACTGCTGGCCTCACGCAGTCCAACGTACGTACCACAGCCCGGCTGACCCGGCACTGACTTTAGTGTCATACTATGTCATACACTGTCATATGCTAAGTGTCATACTGTGTCATACACTGTAATATGCTAGGTGTCATACTGTGTCATACACTCATATGCTAGGTGTCATACTGTCATATGCTAGGTGTCATACTGTGTCATACCCTGTCATAAACTTGGTGTCATACTATGACATACACTGTCATACTGTGTCATATGCTAGGTGTCATACTGTCATATGCTAGGTGTCATACTGTATCATACACTATCATATGCTAGGTGTCATACTGTGACATACACTGTCATACACTGTCATATGCTAGGTGTCGTACTGTCATATGCTAGGTGTCATAGTGTGTCATACACTGTCATATGCTAGGTGTCATACCCTGTCTACACTCATAAACTGGGTGTCATACTGTGTCATACACTGTCATATGCTAGGTGTCATACTGTGTCATACCCTGTCTACACTGTCATAAACTGAGTGTCATACTGTGACATACACTGTCATATGCTAGGTGTCATACTGTGTCATACACTGTCATATGCTAGGTGTCATACCCTGTCTACACTCATAAACTGGGTGTCATACTGTGTCATACACTGTCATATGCTAGGTGTCATACTGTGTCATACCCTGTCTACGCTGTCATAAACTGAGTGTCATACTGTGTCATACACTGTCATATGCTAGGTGTCATACCCTGTCTACACTGTCATAAACTGAGTGTCATACTGTGTCATACACTGTCATATGCTAGGTGTCATACTGTGTCATACCCTGTCTACACTGTCATAAACTGAGTGTCATACTGTGACATACACTGTCATACACTGTGATCCTCGGTGCAGTAGTCGACATTTGAATTTCCTTTGATGTGTTGTGATTAGGTTTGTCAAAAGAGAATTTCAAGAGAGCTGGGAAGTGTGAGGAGAGCTGGGAAGAGTGAGGAGAGCTGGGAAGTGTGAGGAGAGCTGGGAAGTGTGAGGAGAGCTGGGAAGTGTGAGGAGAGCTGGGAAGAGTGAGGAGAGCTGGGAAGTGTGAGGAGAGCTGGGAAGTGTGAGGAGAGCTGGGAAGTGTGAGGAGAGCTGGGAAGTGTGAGGAGAGCTGGGAAGTGTGAGGAGAGCTGGGAAGAGTGAGGAGAGCTGGGAAGTGTGAGGAGAGCTGGGAAGTGTGAGGAGAGCTGGGAAGTGTGAGGAGAGCTGGGAAGAGTGAGGAGAGCTGGGAAGTGTGAGGAGAGCTGGGAAGTGTGAGGAGAGCTGGGAAGTGTGAGGAGAGCTGGGAAGTGTGAGGAGAGCTGGGAAGTGTGAGGAGAGCTGGGAAGTGTGAGGAGAGCTGGGAAGTGTGAGGAGAGCTGGGAAGAGTGAGGAGAGCTGGGAAGTGTGAGGAGAGCTGGGAAGAGTGAGGAGAGCTGGGAAGAGTGAGGAGAGCTGGGAAGTGTGAGGAGAGCTGGGAAGAGTGAGGAGAGCTGGGAAGTGTGAGGAGAGCTGGGAAGTGTGAGGAGAGCTGGGAAGAGTGAGGAGAGCTGGGAAGTGTGAGGAGAGCTGGGAAGAGTGAGGAGAGCTGGGAAGAGTGAGGAGAGCTGGGAAGAGTGAGGAGAGCTGGGAAGTGTGAGGAGAGCTGGGAAGTGTGAGGAGAGCTGGGAAGAGTGAGGAGAGCTGGGAAGAGTGAGGAGAGCTGGGAAGTGTGAGGAGAGCTGGGAAGTGTGAGGAGAGCTGGGAAGTGTGAGGAGAGCTGGGAAGTGTGAGGAGAGCTGGGAAGAGTGAGGAGAGCTGGGAAGTGTGAGGAGAGCTGGGAAGAGTGAGGAGAGCTGGGAAGTGTGAGGAGAGCTGGGAAGTGTGAGGAGAGCTGGGAAGAGTGAGGAGAGCTGGGAAGTGTGAGGAGAGCTGGGAAGTGTGAGGAGAGCTGGGAAGTGTGAGGAGAGCTGGGAAGAGTGAGGAGAGCTGGGAAGTGTGAGGAGAGCTGGGAAGAGTGAGGAGAGCTGGGAAGTGTGAGGAGAGCTGGGAAGTGTGAGGAGAGCTGGGAAGTGTGAGGAGAGCTGGGAAGTGTGAGGAGAGCTGGGAAGTGTGAGGAGAGCTGGGAAGAGTGAGGAGAGCTGGGAAGTGTGAGGAGAGCTGGGAAGAGTGAGGAGAGCTGGGAAGAGTGAGGAGAGCTGGGAAGTGTGAGGAGAGCTGGGAAGTGTGAGGAGAGCTGGGAAGAGTGAGGAGAGCTGGGAAGTGTGAGGAGAGCTGGGAAGTGTGAGGAGAGCTGGGAAGAGTGAGGAGAGCTGGGAAGTGTGAGGAGAGCTGGGAAGAGTGAGGAGAGCTGGGAAGTGTGAGGAGAGCTGGGAAGAGTGAGGAGAGCTGGGAAGTGTGAGGAGAGCTGGGAAGTGTGAGGAGAGCTGGGAAGTGTGAGGAGAGCTGGGAAGTGTGAGGAGAGCTGGGAAGAGTGAGGAGAGCTGGGAAGTGTGAGGAGAGCTGGGAAGTGTGAGGAGAGCTGGGAAGTGTGAGGAGAGCTGGGAAGAGTGAGGAGAGCTGGGAAGTGTGAGGAGAGCTGGGAAGTGTGAGGAGAGCTGGGAAGAGTGAGGAGAGCTGGGAAGAGTGAGGAGAGCTGGGAAGAGTGAGGAGAGCTGGGAAGAGTGAGGAGAGCTGGGAGCTGGGAGTGAGGAGAGCTGGGAAGAGTGAGGAGAGCTGGGAAGTGTGAGGAGAGCTGGGAAGAGTGAGGAGAGCTGGGAAGAGTGAGGAGAGCTGGGAAGAGTGAGGAGAGCTGGGAAGAGTGAGGAGAGCTGGGAAGTGTGAGGAGAGCTGGGAAGAGTGAGGAGAGCTGGGAAGTGTGAGGAGAGCTGGGAAGAGTGAGGAGAGCTGGGAAGAGTGAGGAGAGCTGGGAAGTGTGAGGAGAGCTGGGAAGAGTGAGGAGAGCTGGGAAGAGTGAGGAGAGCTGGGAAGTGTGAGGAGAGCTGGGAAGAGTGAGGAGAGCTGGGAAGAGTGAGGAGAGCTGGGAAGTGTGAGGAGAGCTGGGAAGAGTGAGGAGAGCTGGGAAGTGTGAGGAGAGCTGGGAAGAGTGAGGAAGAGTGAGGAGAGCTGAGAAGTGAGGAGAGCTGGGAAGTGTGAGGAGAGCTGGGAAGAGTGAGGAGAGCTGGGAAGTGTGAGGAGAGCTGGGAAGTGTGAGGAGAGCTGGGAAGAGTGAGGAGAGCTGGGAAGAGTGAGGAGAGCTGGGAAGAGTGAGGAGAGCTAGGAAGAGTGAGGAGAGCTGGGAAGAGTGAGGAGAGCTAGGAAGAGTGAGGAGAGCTAGGAAGAGTGAGGAGAGCTAGGAAGAGTGAGGAGAGCTAGGAAGAGTGAGGAGAGCTAGGAAGTGTGAGGAGAGCTAGGAAGAGTGAGGAGAGCTAGGAAGAGTGAGGAGAGCTAGGAAGAGTGAGGAGAGCTAGGAAGAGTGAGGAGAGCTAGGAAGAGTGAGGAGAGCTAGGAAGAGTGAGGAGAGCTAGGAAGAGTGAGGAGAGCTAGGAAGAGTGAGGAGAGCTAGGAAGAGTGAGGAGAGCTAGGAAGAGTGAGGAGAGCTAGGAAGAGTGAGGAGAGCTAGGAAGAGTGAGGAGAGCTAGGAAGAGTGAGGAGAGCTAGGAAGAGTGAGGAGAGCTAGGAAGAGTGAGGAGAGCTAGGAAGAGTGAGGAGAGCTAGGAAGAGTGAGGAGAGCTAGGAAGAGTGAGGAGAGCTAGGAAGAGTGAGGAGAGCTAGGAAGAGTGAGGAGAGCTAGGAAGAGTGAGGAGAGCTAGGAAGAGTGAGGAGAGCTAGGAAGAGTGAGGAGAGCTGGGAAGAGTGAGGAGAGCTAGGAAGAGTGAGGAGAGCTAGGAAGAGTGAGGAGAGCTAGGAAGAGTGAGGAGAGCTAGGAAGAGTGAGGAGAGCTAGGAAGAGTGAGGAGAGCTAGGAAGAGTGAGGAGAGCTAGGAAGAGTGAGGAGAGCTAGGAAGTGTGAGGAGAGCTAGGAAGAGTGAGGAGAGCTAGGAAGAGTGAGGAGAGCTAGGAAGAGTGAGGAGAGCTAGGAAGAGTGAGGAGAGCTAGGAAGAGTGAGGAGAGCTAGGAAGAGTGAGGAGAGCTAGGAAGAGTGAGGAGAGCTAGGAAGAGTGAGGAGAGCTGGGAAGAGTGAGGAGAGCTAGGAAGAGTGAGGAGAGCTGGGAAGAGTGAGGAGAGCTAGGAAGAGTGAGGAGAGCTAGGAAGAGTGAGGAGAGCTGGGAAGAGTGAGGAGAGCTAGGAAGAGTGAGGAGAGCTAGGAAGAGTGAGGAGAGCTGGGAAGAGTGAGGAGAGCTGGGAAGAGTGAGGAGAGCTGGGAAGAGTGAGGAGAGCTGAGGAGAGCTAGGAAGAGGAGGAGAGCTGGGAAGAGTGAGGAGAGCTGGGAAGAGTGAGGAGAGCTAGGAAGAGTGAGGAGAGCTCGGAAGAGTTATGAGAGCTGGGAAGAGTGTGAGGAGAGCTGGGAAGAGTGAGGAGAGCTGGGAAGAGTGAGGAGAGCTAGGAAGAGTGAGGAGAGCTGGGAAGAGTGAGGAGAGCTGGGAAGCTAGGAAGAGTGAGGAGAGCTGGGAAGAGTGAGGAGAGCTGGGAAGAGTGAGGAGAGGTAGGAAGAGTGAGGAGAGCTGGGAAGTGTGAGGAGAGCTGGGAAGTGTGAGGAGAGCTGGGAAGAGTGAGGAGAGCTGGGAAGAGTGAGGAGAGCTAGGAAGAAGTGAGGAGAGCTGGGAAGAGTGAGGAGAGCTGGGAAGTGTGAGGAGAGCTGGGAAGCGTGAGGAGAGCTGGGAAGTGTGAGGAGAGCTGGGAAGAGTGAGGAGAGCTGAGGAGAGTGTGAGGAGAGCTAGGAAGAGTGAGGAGAGGGAAGAGTGAGGAGAGCTAGGAAGAGTGAGGAGAGCTAGGAAGTGAGGAGAGTGAGGAGAGCTGAGGAGGAAGAGTGAGGAGAGCTGGGAAGAGTGAGGAGAGCTGGGAAGAGTGAGGAGAGCTGGGAAGAGTGAGGAGAGCTGAGGAGAGGGAAGAGTGAGGAGAGCTAGGAAGAGTGAGGAGAGCTAGGAAGTGTGAGGAGATCTAGGAAGAGTGAGCAGAGCTAGGAAGCGTGGGGAGAGGAAGAGTGAGGAGAGCTAGGAAGAGTGAGGAGAGCTAGGAAGAGTGAGGAGAGCTAGGAAGAGTGAGGAGAGCTAGGAAGAGTGAGGAGAGCTAGGACGAGTGAGGAGAGCTAGGAAGAGTGAGGAGAGGAAGAGTGAGGAGAGCTAGGAAGAGTGAGGAGAGCTAGGAAGAGTGAGGAGAGCTAGGAAGAGTGAGGAGAGCTAGGAAGAGTGAGGAGAGCTAGGAAGAGTGAGGAGAGCTAGGAAGAGTGAGGAGAGCTAGGAAGAGTGAGGAGAGCTAGGAAGAGTGAGGAGAGCTAGGAAGAGTGAGGAGAGCTAGGAAGAGTGAGGAGAGCTAGGAAGAGTGAGGAGAGCTGGGAAGAGTGA
>NC_091371.1:12047484-12142484 GCF_038502225.1 Cherax quadricarinatus | reverse complement strand
CTTCCTCCCTCCCTCCCTCCCTCCCTCTCTCCCTCCCTCTCCCTCCCTCCCTCCCTCCCTCTCTTCCCTCCTTCCCTCCTTTCCTCCCTCTCTCTCTCCCTCCTTCCTTCAGTCCTTCTATGGCTCCCTCCCTCCCTCCCTCTCTTCCTTCCTTCCTTCCTTCCTTCCTTCCTTCCTTCCTCCCTCCCTCCCTCCCTCCCTCCCTTCCTCCCTTCCTTCCTCCCTCCCTCTCTCCCTCTCTCTCTCCCTCTCTCCCTCCCCCTCTCCCTCCCTCCCTCTCTCCCTCCCTCCCTCTCTCCCTCCCTCCCTCCCTTCCTCCCTTCCTTCAATCCTCCCTCCTTCTCTCCCTCTCTCTCTCCCTCTCTCCCTCCCCCTCTCCCTCCCTCCCTCTCTCCCCCCCTCCCTCTCTCCCTCTCTCCCTCCCTCCCTCCCTCCCTCCCTCCCTCCCTCCCTCCCTCTCTCCCTCCATCCCTCCCTCCCTCCCTCCCTCCCTCCCTCCCTCCCTCCCTCCCTCCCTCCCTCCCACTATCCAATGACTTTCTACCCCCCTCTCTGCCTCCCCTTTTATCTCCACACATCTATCCCTCCCTCCCCTCCCTCTATCTCCCTCCCTCCCTCCATCTCTCCCTCCTTCTCATCAGTCATGGCGTCTGTGTGGTATTAGGAAATGTGATAATTGTCTTTCCCAGAGGTAGTGCCACATGATTACAGCCTCCTGTTATTTGTGGGCATGAGTTACCTTCCTCCTGTTGTTGTAGACACAGTTACCTTCCTCCTGTTGTAAGACACAGTTACCTTCCTCCTGTTATTTGTAGATATGATTACTTTCCCTCCTATTATTTGTAGACACTGATTACCTTCACTCTGTTATTTATAGACATGATTACCTTCCTCCTGTTATTTGTAGACCTTGATTACTTCACTCCTGTGTTGTGAGTATAGATTACAACCTTCCCATCCTGTTATTTGTGAACATGAGTCCCCCCTTCCTCCTGTTATTTGTAGATAACAGTTACTTTCACTCAGTGTGTTGTAGACATGATTACCTTCACTCCTGTCTTATTTGTGGACATGGTCCCTTTCCTGCTCCTGTTATTTGTGGGTGTGAGTTCTTTCACTCCTGTTGACCACAGCAGACAGTTACCTTATCTGTTGTTGTGAACCACTGATTACTGTACTCCTGTTATTTGTGGGCATGATTACCTTCCACTCTGTTATTTATAGATGTGTTCATACTCCTCCTGTATTTGTAGACATGATTGCCTTCACTCCTAACTATTTGTAGACATGATTACCTTCACTCCTGTTGTTGTAGACAGTTCTGCTTATATATTATTTGTGAACAGTTACCTTCATCATATTATTTGTGAACACTGATTGCCATCATTATTTGTGAACGCGATTACCTTCATCCTGTTGTTGTAGACACTGATTTTTTACTCCTGTTGTTGTAGACATGATTACCTTCACTCCTCTGTTTGACACTAGTTATTACTCCGTATTTGTAGACATGATTCCTTCACTCCTATTATTTGAGCATGTTCATCATCTGTTGTAGACACTGATTACCTTCACTCCTGTTGTATGGACAGCGTTGCCTCCTGTTGTTGTAGACATGAATTACCTTCCTCCTGTTATATTTGTAGACACTGATTACCTTTACTCCTATTTATTTGCTGGGCATGATCCCTTTCCTCCTGTTATTTGTAGACATGATTACTTTCCTCCTGTTATTTGTAGACATGATTCACCTTCCTCCTGTTATTTGTAGACATGATTACAACTCACTCCTGTTATTTGTAGGCATGATTACCTTCACTCCTGTTATTTGTAGACAGTTACCTTCACTCCTGTTATTTTAGACACAGTTACCTTCACTCCTGTTATTTGTAGACCTGAGTTATTACCTTCCTCCTATTATTTGTAGACATGATTACCTTCTGCCTCCTGTTTATTTATGACATGGTGCCTCCATATTATTGTCAGACATGATTACCTTCCTCCTGTTATTTGCAGACATGATTATCACTCCTGTTATTTGCAGACATGATTGCACCTTCACTCCTGTTATTTGTAGACATGATTACTGGCTTCCTCCTGTTGATGTACATGAGCATGCGATTGCCTTCCTCCTGTTGTTTCAGCAGACATGATTACCATCACTCCTGTTGTTTGTAGACATGATTACAGCCGCTCCTGTTATTTGTGAGACATAGATTACCTTCACTCCTGTTGTTTGTAGACATGATTACCTTCCCATCTGTTGTTGTAGACATGATTGCCTTCCTCCTATTATTTGTGAACGATTCATAGCCTCCTGACTGACGTAGAACAGCGATTCCTTCCTCCTGTTATTTGCCAGACATGATTACCTTCACTCCTGTTATTTGTGCGGTTGTGATTCTATTCGCTCCCTGTTATTTGTAGACGCCAGTTACCTTCACTCCTGTTGTTGTGAACCTGATTACGCCTCCTGTTGTTGTGACATGGAAATTCCTTCACTCCTGTGACGCTGAACGATTACCTTCCCTCCTGTTATTCATTTGCTGAACATGGTGCATCCTCCTGTTGTTATAGACATGATTGCCATATCTGTTTGTGATGATTATTCGCTCTGTTGCTGAGCAACAGTTGCCTTCCTCCTGTTGTTATGAACTTACGATTTGCAGCTATCATATTTATTTGTAGACTTGATTTACCTTCCTCCTGTTGTTTATAGACCTTGATTGCATGCTCTGTTGTAGACATGATTGCCTTCATCTGTTATTTGTAGACATGATTACCTTCACTCCTGTTATTGTAGACCGCAGTTACACTTCACTCCCATGTTGTTGTGGAGTGTGAATTTTGTGCTCTGTTGTTGTAGACATGATTACCTTCACTCCTATTATTTATGAACATGATTACCTTACTCTGTTGGCTGTGAACATGATTACTTTCACTCCTGTTATTTATGGGCAGATTGCCTTCATCACTGTTGTTACATGAACATAGTTACCTTCACTCCTGTTATTTGTAGACACTGATTACTTCACTCCTGTTGTTGTAGATATGATTACTTTTCACTCCATGTTATTTGTAGACATGATTACCTTCATATGTTATTTATGAGACATGATTACTTTCATCCTGTTATTTGTAGACATGATTACATTCACTCCTGTTGTAGATAATTGCCTTTGTCCTGTTATTTGTAGACATGATTCCATCATACCTGTTATTTGTAGATAGATTACTTTCCTCCTGTTGTTGTAGAATATGATTACTTTCACTCCTGTTGTTGTAGACACTGATTACCTTCTACTCCTGTTATTTGTAGACATGATTACCTTCACTCCTGTTATTTGTAGATATGAGATTACTTTCCTCCTGTTATTTGTAGACGCAGTTACCTTCCTCTGTTGTTGTAGACATGATTACCTTCCTCTGTATTTGTGAACATGATTACCTTCACTCCTGTTGCTGTAGACATGAATTACACGCTACTCTGTTATTTGTAGACATGATTACCTTCACTCCTGTTATTTGTAGACATGATTACTTTCACTCCTGTTATTTGTAGACATGATTACCTTCACTCCTGTTATTTATGGGCTGCAGTTACACTTTACTCCTGTTATTTGTAGACGCAGTTACCTTCCTCCTTGACATAGATATGATTACTTTCACTCCTGTTATTTGTAGACATGATTACCTTCCTCCTGTGTGGAACCTGATTACTTTTCACTCCTGTTGTAGACATGATTTTATTAACTCATGTTGTGGGCAGTTACCTTCACTCCTGTTGTTGTAGACATGATTCCTTCTCCTGTTATTTGTGAGATACTGATTCGCACCACTCCTGTTATTTGTAGATGTAGTTACTTTCACTCCTGTTATTTGTGAACATGATTACGCCACTCCTGTTGTTGTAGACATGATTACTTTCACTCCTGTTATTTGTAGATATGATTACTTTCACTCCTGTTATTTGTAGACATGATTACCTTCACTCCTGTTATTTGTAGACATGATTACCTTCACTCCTGTTATTTGTAGACATGATTACCTTCACTCCTGTTATTTGTAGACATGATTACCTTCACTCCTGTTATTTGTAGACATGATTACCTTCACTCCTGTTATTTGTAGACATGATTACCTTCACTCCTGTTATTTGTAGACATGATTACCTTCACTCCTGTTCTTATGGTCTGATTACCTTCACTCCTGTTATTTATAGACATGATTATTACTCCTGTTATTTATAGATATGATGAATAATTTTTTGATAGATCTGCATATATATATATATATATATATATATATATATATATATATATATATATATATATATATATATATATATATATATATATTCTTCACTGCATATTTCGTATTTTTAAGGTTTTTAATATAAATTTTTAATATAAATATCCCCTGTTCAGTTTGTAGTATTTAGGTGTTAATTGCCCAAGGTTGTTGCTAATAACCAGCAGTGGCTGCTGGTTCACTGCGATTGGAGGTAATTTCTCTACTGGGGTAGTTAACAGTTAGGTAACTACGGTCACCACCAGTCTTAATGAAGATTTTGAATTGGGGAATGATATTGACATTATCTTTGCTCTCTCTCTCTCTCTCTCTCTCTCTCTCTCTCTCTCTCTCTCTCTCTCTCTCTCTCTCTCTCTCTCTCTCTCTCTCTCTCTCTCTCTCTCTCTCTCTCTCTCTCTCTCTCTATCTCTCTCTCTCTCTCTCTCTCTCTCTCTCTCTTTCTTTTTTTAAAGCACTTAAAGCGCACTGCCCTTGTACTTGTATAACGTCTTCCTCCCAGAGACAACTTATCGTAACTTAAAGTCAGAAGTCATACACTCGTCCACTCTCCCCTACTTATACACATCGTCCACTCTCCCCTGCTTATACACATCGTCCACTCTCCCCTACTTATACACATCGTCCACTCTCCCCTGCTTATACACTAGTCCACCTCCCCTACTTACTTATACACATCGTCCACTCTCCCCTACTTATACACATCGTCCACTCCTCCCCGCTTATAACAACATCGTCCACTCTCCTACTTATACACATCGTCCACTCTCCCCTACTTATACACATCGTCCACTCTCCCCCTGCTTTATACACATCAAGTCCACTCTCCCTACTTATACACATCGTCCACTCTCCCTACTTATACACATCGTCCACTCTCCCCTGCTTATACACATCGTCCACCTCTCCCCTACTTATACACACGTCCACTCCCTCCCCGCTTATACACTCGTCCACTCTCCCCTGCTTATACACATCAATCCACTCTCTCGCTTATACACTCGTCCACTCTCCTGCTTATACACCCCTCGTCCACTCCTCCCCTGCTTATACACATCGTCCACTCTCCCCTGCTTATACACTCGTCCACTCTCCCCTGCTTATACACATCGTCCACCTCTCCCCTACTTATACACATCGTCCACTCTCCCCTTGCTTTATACACATCGTCCACTCTCCCCGTTATACACACGTCCACTCTCCCCTGCTTATACACATCGTCCACTCTCCCCTTACTTATACACTCGTCCACTCTCCCCTGCTTATACACATCGTCCACTCTCCCCTGCTTATTACACATCGTCCACTCTCCCCTACTTATACACATCGTCCACTCTCCCTGCTTATACACATCGTCCACTCTCCCCTACTTATACACATCGTCCACCTCTCCCCTACTTATACACATCATCCACTCTCCCCTGCTTATACACTCGTCCACCTCTCCCCTGCTTATACACATCGTCCACTCTCCCCTACTTACACCCTCGTCCACTCCCCCTCCCCGCTTATACACTCATCCACCTCCCCGCTTATACACATCGTCCACTCTCCCCTGCTTATACACACGTCCACTCTCCCCTTACTTATACACATCGTCCACTCTCCCCTGCTTATACACATCGTCCACTCTCCCTACTTATACACATCGTCCACTCTCCCCTGCTTATACACATCGTCCACTCTCCCCTGCTTATACACTCGTCCACCTCTCCCCTACTTATACACTCGTCCACTCTCCCCTGCTTATACACTCGTCCACTCCTCCCCTGCTTATACACACGTCCATCCTCTCCTACTTATACACACGTCCACCTCTCCCCTGCTTAATACACATCGTCCACTCCCCTCCCCGCTTATACACTCGTCCACTCTCCCCTGCTTATACACTCGTCCACCTCTCCCCTGCTTATACACTCCGTCCACTCTCCCCTGCTTATACACTCGTCCACTCTCCCCTGCTTATACACATCGTCCACTCTCCCCTCCTTATACACATCGTCCACTTTCCCCTGCTTATACACATCGTCCACTCTCCCCTCCTTATACACATCGTCCACTCTCCCCTGCTTATACACATCGTCCACTCTCCCCTGCTTATACACATCGTCCACTCTCCCCTACTTATACACATCGTCCACTCTCCCCTGCTTATACACATCGTCCACTCTCCCCTGCTTATACACTCGTCCACTCTCCCCTGCTTATACACTCGTCCACTCTCCCCTACTTATACACATCGTCCACTCTCCCCTGCTTATACACTCGTCCACTCTCCCCTGCTTATACACTCGTCCACTCTCCCCTGCTTATACACATCGTCCACTCTCCCCTACTTATACACTCGTCCACTCTCCCCTGCTTATACACTCGTCCACTCTCCCCTGCTTATACACATCGTCCACTCTCCCCTGCTTATACACATCGTCCACTCTCCCCTACTTATACACATCGTCCACTCTCCCCTGCTTATACACATCGTCCACTCTCCCCTACTTATACACATCGTCCACTCTCCCCTGCTTATACACATCGTCCACTCTCCCCTACTTATACACATCGTCCACTCTCCCCTACTTATACACATCGTCCACTCTCCCCTGCTTATACACATCGTCCACTCTCCCATACTTATACACATCGTCCACTCTCCCCTACTTATACACATCGTCCACTCTCCCCTGCTTATACACATCGTCCACTCTCCCCTACTTATACACATCGTCCACTCTCCCCTGCTTATACACATCGTCCACTCTCCCCTGCTTATACACATCGTCCACTCTCCCCTGCTTAGACACATCGTCCACTCTCCCCTTCTTATACACATCGTCCACTCTCCCCTGCTTATACACATCGTCCACTCTCCCCTGCTTATACACATCGTCCACTCTCCCCTGCTTATACACATCGTCCACTCTCCCCTGCTTATACACTCGTCCACTCTCCCCTGCTTATACACATCGTCCACTCTCCCCTGCTTATACACATCGTCCACTCTCCCCTGCTTATACACTCGTCCACTCTCCCCTGCTTATACACATCGTTCACTCTCCCCTGCTTATACACATCGTCCACTCTCCCCTGCTTATACACTCGTCCACTCTCCCCTGCTTATACACATCGTCCACTCTCCCCTGCTTATGCACTCGTCCACTCTCCCCTGCTTATACACATCGTCCACTCTTCCCTGCTTATACACATCGTCCACTCTCCCCTGCTTATACACTCGTCCACTCTCCCCTGCTTATACACTCGTCCACTCTCCCCTGCTTATACACTCGTCCACTCTCCCCTGCTTATACACTCGTCCACTCTCCCCTGCTTATACACATCGTCCACTCTCCCCTGCTTATACACATCGTCCACTCTCCCCTGCTTATACACATCGTCCACTCTCCCCTGCTTATACACATCGTCCACTCTCCCCTCCTTATACACATCGTCCACTCTCCCCTGCTTATACACATCGTCCACTCTCCCCTGCTTATACACATCGTCCACTCTCCCCTGCTTATACACATCGTCCACTCTCCCCTGCTTATACACATCGTCCACTCTCCCCTGCTTATACACATCGTCCACTCTCCCCTGCTTATACACATCGTCCACTCTCCCCTGCTTATACACATCGTCCACTCTCCCCTGCTTATACACATCGTCCACTCTCCCCTGCTTATACACATCGTTCATGCCAGGGAGGATGGCTTCTGAATTTATGTGTGTGTTTGTAAAACAAGCTTGATAAAGGGCGATGGTTGATGGTGTAAAAACAGGGTGGAACACACGGTATGTACTGCACACTCCAAGATGTGCGTATGTCTTAGTATATATATGTCGTGCCGAATAGGTAAAATAGGTCAGTTAGCAAGAAGTCATTTAAAATTAAGTCATTTCTAAAATTTTCTCCTATTCGTTTAAAGATATATATTTTTAATTTATGTTAATGTAAAAATTAATATTTTTTTACCAAAAGAACCTTAGGAAACTTACCTAACGTTATTATAACAAGCGCATTTAATTTAGCCTAATCCAACTAAATATATTTTAGATAAGTTTACAATAATTTAATAATAAACAAACACAATTAAATATATATTTTTCGTTAGCTTCAGAATGATTTTTGCTAAATTATTGAATATACAAATTTTCGCTTGCATTATTCGGCAAGAAAAGCGTTGCTATTTAAGCCAAAAACGCACGTTTTTACCTATTCAGCACAACATATACACTACAAGAACACACATGTAACACAGGGTGGATATTCCGTGAGTTGTGTATTTCTCGGTGTAATGACACGATTGCAAACAAACCGTACCACGGGCGGGGTTAGAACCCGCGATCAGAGAGTCTGGAGTTTTAGGATTCTCTGATCGCGGGTTCTAACCCCGCCCGTGGTATGGGTTTCTCGGTGTATATACATAGATGAGCAGGTTAGTGGATTTTGGGTTGATTGCTGCGTTGGCTGGTTAGTGAGTGGGTTGGTTGATTAGGTTGGTTGTGTGGTTGTTGTGGTAGCAGGCTCATTATTATTATAATCACGGGGGAGCGCTAAACCCGTTGGGATTATAGAGCGCTTGTAGGGGGGACGGAGGATGGGAGGTATACAGGCTTAATTCATGGAGCTGGAGCACAGATCCAGTTCCCTAGATCAAGAGCCCCTCACCAGCATCAAGGAACCTCCCTTGAGGGGCAGGTAGCACGCTCAACTTCAGGTAGCGTTGATGTTTCAGGGACGCCCTAATTACGAAAGTTTTCTCCTCAGAAGTAGGGCTGTACCGCCCAGGGCTTAAGACCCACGCAGGTCTTAGTCCAGTATTACGCAAGTCTTGGTCTAGCAGAGTTAACGCTAGTCTCCTGGGAAGGTAGCTCAAATTTATTGGATCAGGAGCCCTTCACCCGGATCAAGACACCTTTCTTGAAGGATGACAATTCTGGGAAAAGTGTGCGAATCTTACGACCATAACTGGTCCGCCAGTGTGGGCTTGACCACCAGGTGTAGTGCGTAGTAGTACTTGAGGCTCTCGGACATTTCACCGAATAGACATATGGCCGAACTGGAATGCATCACCTAACGTAACCTAATTATCCGTTATGTCTATTGTCCGGTCGGCCAAATGGCTGTGGGTGCAATGTTCCTACGGGCAAATGTCTGTCGGCCAAGTATCCGTCGGTCATCTGTCTCCCCATCGTACTAGGTGTAGAGTGGGAGCTACTGGTGTAGTATTTACTAGTACTGGGTAAAGAGCTGGAAGTTACTGGTGTGTGTGTGTACTGGGATGGTTATTAGGACAAAGTCCACTGTTTTCTAGTTAGATTTGTTCAGGCATAACTGAGTCTGTTACTGCGTGGGTAACTTTGAATACACCAGCATGTGCTCTGGCTGTCAGGCCGCTTCTATTTCTATATCTCTCGCTCTTTGAGTCTCTTTGACGTTCTCTCTTTCTGTGCCCCTGGCTACGGCTGTCTGTGTCTCTATCTCTCGTTCTGTGAGTCTCCTATCTAAAGTTGTTCGTCTTTCTCTGTGGAACTGGTTAAGTCTTTTCTGTGACCCTCGCTCCGCGTGAATGTTCCTTGGCTGTGTGTGTGTGTGTGTGTGTGTGTGTGTGTGTGTGTGTGTGTGTGTGTGTGTGTGTGTGTGTGTGTGTGTGTGTACCGTATCTTGCTTACTGTGGTTCTTGTTCCCTGTGTAAGTTCCTTGGCTGTGTGTGTGTGTGTGTACCGTAACTTGCTTTCTGTGTGTGTGTGTGTGTGTGTGTGTGTGTGTGTGTACCGTAACTTGCTTTCTATGATTCTTGTTCCCTGTGTGTGTTCCTTGGCTGTGTGTGTGTGTGTGTATACCGTATCTTGCTTGCTGTGGTTCTTGTTCCCTGTGTAAGTTCCTTGGCTGTGTGTGTGTGTGTGTGTACCGTAACTTGCTTTCTGTGGTTCTTGTTCCCTGTGTAAGTTCCTTGGCTGTGTGTGTGTGTGTATACCGTATCTTGCTTTCTGTGATTCTTGTTCCCTGTGTGTGTTCCTTGGCTGTGCGTATGTGTAACATTTGCTGCTACAAGAGTAGCGCCAGGTTCATGGCGTCTCATCTGCTTTAACTAATCTTACACGTGTTTTAAATTTCCGTTGGTTGTACTACACACACGTTTAGAGTCCAGGTGTGTGTGTACTCGAGTTCCTGACCCCGCCCTCTCAGCATTTGTCAGCTGGTGCAGGTGAGTGGGAGAAAGCAGGAAACCGATGTATGAAACAGCGTAAAACTTTATTATAACTACATTTCGAGAGCAAAACGTACTAAGGTGAAAGTCTTACTTCCCCCGAACACCCTCCAGGTAGATTAGACCTATGATAAAGCTTCCTTTGAGCGAAACGTTGTTATAAAGACGTCTTGTGGTGCAGATGGGTCTTTGTCCTCTTGAGCACTCTCGTAGTTACTGCTGGATCCTGGCTTCTTTGAATACCTTTGTAAGTATATATATACCTTTGTACCCTTTTAGATGAATAGGAAAACTCCATTGTAAAGTGTGCTATCGTAGTGTAACCTCCGTAGCCTGAGTCTGGGAGAATTGTATATAAGAATTCCCATACAACACACCTTGTCATAACTCTCCTGGTATGAAATTCATATCACAGACATGGCCGTCGGCAGCACACTCACCCAGGTAGGTAGTGGCCTTGATGAATTATTATAATCAAAAAAAAAAAAAGAAGCGCTAAGCCACAAGGACTATACAGAGGCCTTGATGAAGCCTAATACATGGGCGAAACGTCATCAATAAGGGCTTTTATATTACTGCATATGTGCCTTTACCACTTATAAGGGAAAAAATAAGGGAAATTTTGAAATCAATGTCAGATTTACGGGTGATTATATCAATACAGGTAACTACAGTGCAGATAATAATGCTATTATTATTATTATTATTATTATTATTATTATTATTATTATTATTACTGAATAATAGTGGTAATGATGATAAAATGAGTGGAAGTGAATGGACGTGTCATCCATCATACGTCAAGCTTCAGTCAACACCAGAGACGGAGGCTTACCAGAGTCGTGTCAATAATGTATTATTTGCAGTCATGCAGGGGGAGAACCAAGGGTTTATTGACCACTCACGACCCTCTGATGCTCTAGGTGGGGTTTATATAGGGTTTATTGACCACTCACGACCCTCTGATGCTCTAGGTGGGGTTTATATAGGGTTTATTGACCACTCACGACCCTCTGATGCTCTAGGTGGGGTTTATATAGGGTTTATTGACCACTCACGACCCTCTGATGCTCTAGGTGGGGTTTATATAGGGTTTATTGACCACTCACGACCCTCCGATGCTCTTGGTGGGGATTATATAGGGTTTATTGACTCACACTCATGCTCTTGGTGGGGATTATATAGGGTTTATTGACCACCTCCGATGCTCTTGGTGGGGATTATATAGGGTTTATTGACCACTTGATGCTCTTGGTGGGGATTATATAGGGTTTATTGACCACTCACGACCCTCTGATGCTCTTGGTGGGGATTATATAGGGTTTATTGACCACTCACGACCCTCCGATGCTCTCTTCCGATGCTCTTGGTTGGGATTATATAGGGTTTATTGACCACTCACGACCCTCTGATGCTCTTGGTGGGGATTATATAGGGTTTATTGACCACTCACGACCCTCCGATGCTCTTGGTGGGGATTATATAGGGTTTATTGACCACTCACGACCCTCCGATGCTCTTGGTGGGGATTATATAGGGTTTATTGACCACTCACGACCCTCCGATGCTCTTGGTGGGGTTTATATAGGGTTTATTGACCACTCACGACCCTCTGATGCTCTTGGTGGGGATTATATAGGGTTTATTGACCACTCACGACCCTCCGATGCTCTTGGTGGGGTTTATATAGGGTTTATTGACCACTCACGACCCTCCGATGCTCTTGGTGGGGATTATATAGGGTTTATTGACCACTCACGACCCTCCGATGCTCTTGGTGGGGATTATATAGGGTTTATTGACCACTCACGACCCTCCGATGCTCTTGGTGGGGATTATATAGGGTTTATTGACCACTCACGACCCTCCGATGCTCTTGGTGGGGTTTATATAGGGTTTATTGACCACTCACGACCCTCCGATGCTCTTGGTTGGGATTATATAGGGTTTATTGACCACTCACGACCCTCTGATGCTCTTGGTGGGGATTATATAGGGTTTATTGACCACTCACGACCCTCCGATGCTCTTGGTGGGGATTATATAGGGTTTATTGACCACTCACGACCCTCCGATGCTCTTGGTGGGGTTTATATAGGGTTTATTGACCACTCACGACCCTCCGATGCTCTAGGTGGGGTTTATATAGGGTTTATTGACCAGTCACGACCCTCTGAAGCTCTAGGTGGAATTTATATAGGGTTTATTGACCATTCACGACCCTTTGATGCACTAGGTGGGGTTTATATAAGGTTTATTGACCACTCACGACCCTCTGATCCTCTAGGTGACGTTTATACAGAGTTTATTGACCATTTACGACCCTCTGAGGTTCTAGATGGGGTTTATGAAGGTTTTATTAACCCTCTGATGTTCTAGATGGGGTTTATGAAGGGTTTATTGACCCTCTGATGTTCTAGGTGGGGTTTATACAGGGTTTATTGACTATTCACGACCCTCGGTTGTTCTAGGCGAGGTTCATAAAGGTTTTATTGGCTACAGTATTGTTGTTGTATCCTGGAAGAGACGATTTATAAAGTTATTGTTGTTGTCTTTCAGAATAGAACATAACTGAAAGTATTCTTGTTCTCTCATATTAATTAACGGTGTAGTTATTTTTTGTCTCCCTTTGACTCGGTTATTCTTGTCTCCTTTAGTAACCATGTTTATTGGGTTATTATCCTAGAGTCAAATGTTTATAGTTATTTTTGTGGCCTTTTAACAATGTTTGTGGGGCCATTTAAGTGGATGACAGATTTATTGTCTTCCCACAAGGTTTAAATTGATACCTTTGAGCACGCTTCATCCGGTCGACTTGAAACTTTTAAAGCTGGTGTACTGTAGCTAGGTAAAGGTTACTGCAACTGTTGGACTTCCATCCCCATGAGCCCTTCTCTCTCTCTTTTTTTTTTTTTTTTTTTTTTTTACACAGGGTTTGACAAGGTTAAGGATCCCTAGCTTTATTGACAGCTATTTACAGGTTAAGGATTCCTAACTTTATTGGCAAGCTAAGAGCTGTTACCTACATCAGCTCATTTGAAAGCGTTTTTATTGTTATGAGACATACAAGTAGGGAACAGGATGAAGTTGGAGCCACTTGTGGGCCAGCATTTTCATTTGATCAACTGACTTTATCTCTCTCTCTCTCTCTCTCTCTCTCTCTCTCTCTCTCTCTCTCTCTCTCTCTCTCTCTCTCTCTCTCTCTCTCTCTCTCTCTCTCTCTCTCTCTCCGTCCCTCCCCCCCTCACTCTCACTCACCAGGTTCTTCCTTCTATCTTTACCCGATTCTTTCTCACCGTGCTCCACTTCCCTCCTTTCCTCTCCTTATGCTGTTTTCTTTCCTCCTCGCACTCCCCCACACACTCGTGCACTCACTTCCCATACACTCTCTCCTCTGATCTAGAGTATGCTTGCTGGAGCCTCACTAGAGCCTCCAGTCACTGCTGGAGACCAATTGAACTAAAGTGTGCTTGCTGGAGCCTCACTAGAGCCTACAGTCACTTCTGGAGACCAATTGATCTAGAGTGTGCTTGCTGGAGCCTCACTAGAGCCTCCAGTCACTGCTGGAGACCCATTGATCTAGAGTATGCTTGCTGGAGCCTCACTAGAGCCTCCAGTCACTGCTGGAGACCCATTGATCTAAAGTATGCTTGCTGGAGCCTCACTAGAGCCTACAGTCACTGCTGGAGACCCATTGATCTAAAGTATGCTTGCTGGAGCCTCACTAGAGCCTCCAGTCACTGCTGGAGACCCATTGATCTAGAGTATGCTTGCTGGAGCCTCACTAGAGCCTCCAGTCACTGCTGGAGACCCATTGATCTAGAGTATGCTTGCTGGAGCCTCACTAGAGCCTCCAGTCACTGCTGGAGACCCATTGATCTAGAGTATGCTTGCTGGAGCCTCACTAGAGCCTCCAGTCACTGCTGGAGACCCATTGATCTAAAGTATGCTTGCTGGAGCCTCACTAGAGCCTCCAGTCACTGCTGGAGACCCACTGATCTAGAGTGTGCTTGCTGAAGCCTCACTAGAGCCTCTAGTTAATGCTAGAGACCCACTGATCTAGAGCATGCTTGCTGGAGCCTCACTAGAACCTCTAGTTAATGCTAGAGACCCACTGATCTAGAGTATGCTTGCTGGAGCCTCACTAGAGCCTCTAGTCAATGCTGGAGACCCACTGATCTAGAGTATGCTTGCTGGAGCCTCACTAGAGCCTCGCTAGAGCCTCTAGTCAATGCTAGAGACCCACTGATCTAGAGTGTGCTTGCTGGAGCCTCACTAGAGCCTCCAGTCACTGCTGGAGACCCACTGATCTAGAGTGTGCTTGCTGGAGCCTCACTAGAGCCTCCAGTCACTGCTGGAGACCCACTGATCTAGAGTATGCTTGCTGGAGCCTCACTAGAGCCTCCAGTCACTGCTGGAGACCCACTGATCTAGAGTATGCTTGCTGGAGCCTCAGGTTTCGCAACACTACACATTAGTTGCGTGTGAGCAGCAGCTCCTGGTCCCGGAACAACTGGTTGGCTGAGGGACTGACCTCCACAAATATTATTTCTCCAAGGTTGATGGACTGATTACATCACCTTCATTTCACTACTACGCCTCCTGCCTCTGTACTTGACTGAAGAAGCCTGCTGTGTAGGCGAAACGTTTCAACAGTGTACCCAACTGTTGTATATGTGTCTTAATCTTCAACTTGTCGGTATTTTATACTATTTTCAACACTGTAGGTGTGTGATGCTGAGTGTTCCGTAGTGGTGTGATGCTGAGTGTTCCGTAGTGTGTGATGTTGAGTGTTCCGTAGTGGTGTGTGATGCTGAGTGTTCCGTAGTGGTGTGATGTTGAGTGTTCCGTAGTGGTGTGTGATGCTGAGTGTTCAGTAGTGGTGTGATGCTGAGTGTTCCGTAGTGTGTGATGTTGAGTGTTCCGTAGTGTGTGATGTTGAGTGTTCCGTAGTGGTGTGATGCTGAGTGTTCCGTAGTGGTGTGTGATGCTGAGTGTTCCGTAGTGTGTGATGTTGAGTGTTCCGTAGTGTGTGATGTTGAGTGTTCCGTAGTGGTGTGATGCTGAGTGTTCCGTAGTGGTGTGTGATGCTGAGTGTTCCGTAGTGTGTGATGTTGTGTGTTCCGTAGTGGTGTGTGATGCTGAGTGTTCCGTAGTGTGTGATGTTGAGTGTTCCGTAGTGGTGTGTGATGCTGAGTGTTCAGTAGTGGTGTGTGATGTTGAGTGTTCCGTAGTGTGTGATGTTGAGTGTTCCGTAGTGGTGTGTGATGCTGAGTGTTCAGTAGTGGTGTGTGATGTTGAGTGTTCAGTAGTGGTGTGTGATGCTGAGTGTTCAGTAGTGGTGTGTGATGTTGAGTGTTCAGTAGTGGTGTGTGATGTTGAGTGTTCCGTAGTGGTGTGTGATGCTGAGTGTTCAGTAGTGGTGTGTGATGTTGAGTGTTCAGTAGTGGTGTGTGATGCTGAGTGTTCCGTAGTGGTATGATGTTGAGTGTTCCGTAGTGGTGTGTGATGTTGAGTGTTCCGTAGTGGTGTGTGATGTTGAGTGTTCCGTAGTGGTGTGTGATGTTGAGTGTTCCGTAGTGGTGTGTGATGTTGAGTGTTCAGTAGTGGTGTGTGATGCTGAGTGTTCAGTAGTGGTGTGTGATGTTGAGTGTTCAGTAGTGGTGTGTGATGCTGAGTGTTCCGTAGTGGTATGATGTTGAGTGTTCCGTAGTGGTGTGTGATGCTGAGTGTTCCGTAGTGGTGTGTGATGCTGAGTGTTCCGTAGTGGTGTGTGATGCTGAGTGTTCCGTAGTGGTGTGTGATGCTGAGTGTTCCGTAGTGGTGTGTGATGCTGAGTGTTCCGTAGTGGTGTGTGATGCTGAGTGTTCCGTAGTGGTGTGTGATGTGAGTGTTCCGTAGTGGTGTGTGATGCTGAGTGTTCCGTAGTGGTGTGTGATGCTGAGTGTTCCGTAGTGGTGTGTGATGTGAGTGTTCCGTAGTGGTGTGTGATGCTGAGTGTTCCGTAGTGGTGTGTGATGTGAGTGTTCCGTAGTGGTGTGTGATGCTGAGTGTTCCGTAGTGGTGTGTGATGCTGAGTGTTCCGTAGTGGTGTATGATGTGAGTGTTCCGTAGTGGTGTGTGATGCTGAGTGTTCCGTAGTGGTGTGTGATGTTGAGTGTTCCGTAGTGGTGTGTGATGCTGAGTGTTCCGTAGTGGTGTGTGATGCTGAGTGTTCCGTAGTGGTGTGTGATGCTGAGTGTTCCGTAGTGGTGTGTGATGCTGAGTGTTCCGTAGTGGTGTGTGATGCTGAGTGTTCCGTAGTGGTGTGTGATGTTGAGTGTTCCGTAGTGGTGTGTGATGTTGAGTGTTCCGTAGTGGTGTGTGATGTTGAGTGTTCCGTAGTGGTGTGTGATGCTGAGTGTTCCGTAGTGGTGTGTGATGCTGAGTGTTCCGTAGTGGTGTGTGATGCTGAGTGTTCCGTAGTGGTGTGTGATGTTGAGTGTTCCGTAGTGGTGTGTGATGTTGAGTGTTCCGTAGTGGTGTGTGATGCTGAGTGTTCCGTAGTGGTGTGATGTTGAGTGTTCCGTAGTGGTGTGTGATGCTGAGTGTTCCGTAGTGGTGTGTGATGTTGAGTGTTCCGTAGTGGTGTGTGATGTTGAGTGTTCCGTAGTGGTGTGTGATGTTGAGTGTTCCGTAGTGGTGTGTGATGCTGAGTGTTCCGTAGTGGTGTGTGATGCTGAGTGTTCCGTAGTGGTGTGTGATGTTGAGTGTTCAGTAGTGGTGTGTGATGCTGAGTGTTCCGTAGTGGTGTGTGATGTTGAGTGTTCCGTAGTGGTGTGTGATGCTGAGTGTTCCGTAGTGGTGTGTGATGTTGAGTGTTCAGTAGTGGTGTGTGATGTTGAGTGTTCCGTAGTGGTGTGTGATGTTGAGTGTTCAGTAGTGGTGTGTGATGCTGAGTGTTCCGTAGTGGTGTGTGATGTTGAGTGTTCAGTAGTGGTGTGTGATGCTGAGTGTTCCGTAGTGGTGTGTGGTGTTGAGTGTTCAGTAGTGGTGTGTGATGCTGAGTGTTCCGTAGTGGTGTGTGATGTTGAGTGTTCAGTAGTGGTGTGTGATGCTGAGTGTTCCGTAGTGGTGTGTGATGCTGAGTGTTCCGTAGTGGTGTGTGATGTTGAGTGTTCCGTAGTGGTGTGTGATGCTGAGTGTTCCGTAGTGGTGTGTGATGCTGAGTGTTCCGTAGTGGTGTATGATGTGAGTGTTCCGTAGTGGTGTGTGATGCTGAGTGTTCCGTAGTGGTGTGTGATGCTGAGTGTTCCGTAGTGGTGTATGATGTGAGTGTTCCGTAGTGGTGTGTGATGCTGAGTGTTCCGTAGTGGTGTGTGATGCTGAGTGTTCCGTAGTGGTGTGTGATGCTGAGTGTTCCGTAGTGGTGTATGATGTGAGTGTTCCGTAGTGGTGTGTGATGCTGAGTGTTCCGTAGTGGTGTGTGATGCTGAGTGTTCCGTAGTGGTGTATGATGTGAGTGTTCCGTAGTGGTGTGTGATGCTGAGTGTTCCGTAGTGGTGTGTGATGCTGAGTGTTCCGTAGTGGTGTATGATGTGAGTGTTCCGTAGTGGTGTGTGATGCTGAGTGTTCCGTAGTGGTGTGTGATGCTGAGTGTTCCGTAGTGGTGTATGATGTGAGTGTTCCGTAGTGGTGTGTGATGCTGAGTGTTCCGTAGTGGTGTGTGATGCTGAGTGTTCCGTAGTGGTGTGTGATGCTGAGTGTTCCGTAGTGGTGTGTGATGCTGAGTGTTCCGTAGTGGTGTGTGATGCTGAGTGTTCCGTAGTGGTGTATGATGTGAGTGTTCCGTAGTGGTGTGTGATGCTGAGTGTTCCGTAGTGGTGTGTGATGCTGAGTGTTCCGTAGTGGTGTGTGATGCTGAGTGTTCCGTAGTGGTGTATGATGTGAGTGTTCCGTAGTGGTGTGTGATGCTGAGTGTTCCGTAGTGGTGTATGATGTGAGTGTTCCGTAGTGGTGTGTGATGCTGAGTGTTCCGTAGTGGTGTGTGATGCTGAGTGTTCCGTAGTGGTGTGTGATGCTGAGTGTTCCGTAGTGGTGTGTGATGCTGAGTGTTCCGTAGTGGTGTATGATGTGAGTGTTCCGTAGTGGTGTGTGATGCTGAGTGTTCCGTAGTGGTGTGTGATGTTGAGTGTTCCGTAGTGGTGTGTGATGCTGAGTGTTCCGTAGTGGTGTGTGATGTTGAGTGTTCCGTAGTGGTGTGTGATGTTGAGTGTTCCGTAGTGGTGTGTGATGCTGAGTGTTCCGTAGTGGTGTGTGATGCTGAGTGTTCCGTAGTGGTGTGTGATGCTGAGTGTTCCGTAGTGGTGTGTGATGCTGAGTGTTCCGTAGTGGTGTGTGATGCTGAGTGTTCCGTAGTGGTGTATGATGTGAGTGTTCCGTAGTGGTGTGTGATGCTGAGTGTTCCGTAGTGGTGTGTGATGCTGAGTGTTCCGTAGTGGTGTGTGATGCTGAGTGTTCCGTAGTGGTGTATGATGTGAGTGTTCCGTAGTGGTGTGTGATGTGAGTGTTCCGTAGTGGTGTGATGCTGAGTGTTCCGTAGTGGTGTATGATGTGAGTGTTCCGTAGTGGTGTGTGATGTTGAGTGTTCCGTAGTAGTGTGTGATGTTGAGTGTTCCGTAGTGGTGTGTGATGTTGAGTGTTCCGTAGTGGTGTGTGATGTGAGTGTTCCGTAGTGTGTGATGTTGAGTGTTCCGTAGTGGTGTGTGATGTTGAGTGTTCCGTAGTGGTGTGATGCTGAGTGTTCCGTAGTGGTGTGATGCTGAGTGTTCCGTAGTGGTGTGTGATGCTGAGTGTTCCGTAGTGGTGTGTGATGCTGAGTGTTCCGTAGTGGTGTGATGCTGAGTGTTCCGTAGTGGTGTGTGATGCTGAGTGTTCCGTAGTGGTGTGTGATGCTGAGTGTTCCGTAGTGGTGTGTGATGCTGAGTGTTCCGTAGTGGTGTGTGATGCTGAGTGTTCCGTAGTGGTGTGTGATGCTGAGTGTTCCGTAGTGGTGTGTGATGCTGAGTGTTCCGTAGTGGTGTGATGCTGAGTGTTCCGTAGTGGTGTGTGATGCTGAGTGTTCCGTAGTGGTGTGTGATGCTGAGTGTTCCGTAGTGGTGTGTGATGCTGAGTGTTCCGTAGTGTGTGATGTTGAGTGTTCCGTAGTGGTGTGTGATGCTGAGTGTTCCGTAGTGGTGTGTGATGCTGAGTGTTCCGTAGTGTGTGATGTTGAGTGTTCCGTAGTGGTGTGTGATGCTGAGTGTTCCGTAGTGGTGTGTGATGCTGAGTGTTCCGTAGTGGTGTGTGATGTTGAGTGTTCCGTAGTGGTGTGTGATGCTGAGTGTTCCGTAGTGTGTGATGTTGAGTGTTCCGTAGTGGTGTGTGATGCTGAGTGTTCCGTAGTGGTGTGTGATGCTGAGTGTTCCGTAGTGTGTGATGTTGAGTGTTCCGTAGTGGTGTGTGATGCTGAGTGTTCCGTAGTGGTGTGTGATGCTGAGTGTTCCGTAGTGGTGTGTGATGCTGAGTGTTCCGTAGTGGTGTATGATATGAGTGTTCCGTAGTGGTGTATGATGTGAGTGTTCCGTAGTGGTGTGTGATGCTGAGTGTTCCGTAGTGGTGTGTGATGTTGAGTGTTCCGTAGTGGTGTATGATGTGAGTGTTCCGTAGTGGTGTATGATGTGAGTGTTCCGTAGTGGTGTGTGATGCTGAGTGTTCCGTAGTGGTGTATGATGTGAGTGTTCCGTAGTGGTGTGTGATGCTGAGTGTTCCGTAGTGGTGTGTGATGTTGAGTGTTCCGTAGTGGTGTATGATGTGAGTGTTCCGTAGTGGTGTATGATGTGAGTGTTCCGTAGTGGTGTGTGATGTTGAGTGTTCCGTAGTGGTGTATGATGTGAGTGTTCCGTAGTGGTGTATGATGTGAGTGTTCCGTAGTGGTGTGTGATGCTGAGTGTTCCGTAGTGGTGTATGATGTGAGTGTTCCGTAGTGGTGTGTGATGCTGAGTGTTCCGTAGTGGTGTATGATGTGAGTGTTCCGTAGTGGTGTATGATGTGAGTGTTCCGTAGTGGTGTGTGATGCTGAGTGTTCCGTAGTGGTGTATGATGTGAGTGTTCCGTAGTGGTGTGTGATGCTGAGTGTTCCGTAGTGGTGTATGATGTGAGTGTTCCGTAGTGGTGTATGATGTGAGTGTTCCGTAGTGGTGTGTGATGCTGAGTGTTCCGTAGTGGTGTATGATGTGAGTGTTCCGTAGTGTGTGATGTTGAGTGTTCCGTAGTGGTGTGTGATGCTGAGTGTTCCGTAGTGTGTGATGTTGAGTGTTCCGTAGTGGTGTGTGATGTTGAGTGTTCCGTAGTGTGTGATGTTGAGTGTTCCGTAGTGGTGTGAGATGTTGAGTGTTCCGTAGTGGTGTGTGATGCTGAGTGTTCCGTAGTGTGTGATGTTGAGTGTTCCGTAGTGGTGTGTGATGTTGAGTGTTCCGTAGTGTGTGATGTTGAGTGTTCCGTAGTGGTGTGTGATGCTGAGTGTTCCGTAGTGGTGTGTGATGCTGAGTGTTCCGTAGCGGTGTGTGATGCTGAGTGTTCCGTAGTGGTGTGTGATGTTGAGTGTTCCGTAGTGGTGTGTGATGCTGAGTGTTCCGTAGTGGTGTGTGATGCTGAGTGTTCCGTAGTGTGTGATGTTGAGTGTTCCGTAGTGGTGTGTGATGTTGAGTGTTCCGTAGTGTGTGATGTTGAGTGTTCCGTAGTGGTGTGAGATGTTGAGTGTTCCGTAGTGGTGTGTGATGCTGAGTGTTCCGTAGTGTGTGATGTTGAGTGTTCCGTAGTGGTGTGTGATGTTGAGTGTTCCGTAGTGGTGTGTGATGCTGAGTGTTCCGTAGTGTGTGATGTTGAGTGTTCCGTAGTGTGTGATGTTGAGTGTTCCGTAGTGTGTGATGTTGAGTGTTCCGTAGTGGTGTGTGATGCTGAGTGTTCCGTAGTGGTGTGTGATGCTGAGTGTTCCGTAGTGGTGTGTGATGCTGAGTGTTCCGTAGTGGTGTGTGATGTTGAGTGTTCCGTAGTGGTGTGTGATGCTGAGTGTTCCGTAGTGGTGTGTGATGTTGAGTGTTCCGTAGTGGTGTGATGTTGAGTGTTCCGTAGTGGTGTGTGATGCTGAGTGATCCGTAGTGGTGTGTGATGCTGAGTGTTCCGTAGTGGTGTGTGATGTTGAGTGTTCCGTAGTGGTGTGATGTTGAGTGTTCCGTAGTGGTGTGTGATGCTGAGTGTTCCGTAGTGGTGTGTGATGCTGAGTGTTCCGTAGTGGTGTGTGATGTTGAGTGTTCCGTAGTGGTGTGATGTTGAGTGTTCCGTAGTGGTGTGATGTTGAGTGTTCCGTAGTGGTGTGTGATGCTGAGTGTTCCGTAGTGGTGTGTGATGCTGAGTGTTCCGTAGTGGTGTGTGATGTTGAGTGTTCCGTAGTGGTGTGATGTTGAGTGTTCCGTAGTGGTGTGTGATGCTGAGTGTTCCGTAGTGGTGTGATGTTGAGTGTTCCGTAGTGGTGTGTGATGCTGAGTGTTCCGTAGTGGTGTGTGATGTTGAGTGTTCCGTAGTGGTGTGTGATGCTGAGTGTTCCGTAGTGGTGTGTGATGCTGAGTGTTCCGTAGTGGTGTGTGATGCTGAGTGTTCCGTAGTGGTGTGTGATGCTGAGTGTTCCGTAGTGGTGTGTGATGTTGAGTGTTCCGTAGTGGTGTGTGATGCTGAGTGTTCCGTAGTGGTGTGTGATGCTGAGTGTTCCGTAGTGGTGTGATTCTGAGTGTTCCGTAGTGGTGTGTGATGTTGAGTGTTCCGTAGTGGTGTGTGATGCTGAGTGTTCCGTAGTGGTGTGTGATGCTGAGTGTTCCGTAGTGGTGTGATGCTGAGTGTTCCGTAGTGGTGTGTGATGTTGAGTGTTCCGTAGTGGTGTGATGCTGAGTGTTCCGTAGTGGTGTGTGATGCTGAGTGTTCCGTAGTGGTGTGTGATGTTGAGTGTTCCGTAGTGGTGTGTGATGCTGAGTGTTCCGTAGTGGTGTGTGATGCTGAGTGTTCCGTAGTGGTGTGTGATGCTGAGTGTTCCGTAGTGGTGTGTGATGCTGAGTGTTCCGTAGTGGTGTGTGATGTTGAGTGTTCCGTAGTGGTGTGTGATGCTGAGTGTTCCGTAGTGGTGTGTGATGCTGAGTGTTCCGTAGTGGTGTGATTCTGAGTGTTCCGTAGTGGTGTGTGATGTTGAGTGTTCCGTAGTGGTGTGTGATGCTGAGTGTTCCGTAGTGGTGTGTGATGTTGAGTGTTCCGTAGTGGTGTGTGATGCTGAGTGTTCCGTAGTGGTGTGTGATGCTGAGTGTTCCGTAGTGGTGTGTGATGCTGAGTGTTCCGTAGTGGTGTGTGATGTTGAGTGTTCCGTAGTGATGTGATGCTGAGTGTTCCGTAGTGGTGTGTGATGTTGAGTGTTCCGTAGTGGTGTGTGATGCTGAGTGTTCCGTAGTTGTGTGTGATGCTGAGTGTTCCGTAGTGGTGTGTGATGCTGAGTGTTCCGTAGTGGTGTGTGATGTAGAGTGTTCCGTAGTGGTGTGTGATGCTGAGTGTTCCGTAGAGGTGTATGATGCTGAGTGTTCCGTAGAGGTGTATGGTGTGAGTGTTCCGTAGAGGTGTATGGTGTGATTGTTCCGTAGAGGTGTATGGTGCTGAGTGTTCCGTAGAGGTGTATGGTGTGAGTGTTCCGTAGAGGTGTATGGTGCTGAGTGTTCCGTAGAGGTGTATGGTGTGAGTGTTCCGTAGAGGTGTATGGTGTGATTGTTCCGTAGAGGTGTATGGTGCTGAGTGTTCCGTAGAGGTGTATGGTGCTGAGTGTTCCGTAGCGGTGTATGGTGTGAGCGTTCCGTAGCGGTGTATGGTGTGATTGTTCCGTAGAGGTGTATGGTGCTGAGTGTTCCGTAGAGGTGTATGGTGCTGAGTGTTCCGTAGCGGTGTATGATGCTGAGTGTTCCGTAGCGGTGTATGGTGTGATTGTTCCGTAGAGGTGTATGGTGCTGAGTGTTCCGTAGAGGTGTATGGTGCTGAGTGTTCCGTAGAGGTGTATGGTGTGAGCGTTCCGTAGAGGTGTATGGTGTGATTGTTCCGTAGAGGTGTATGGTGCTGAGTGTTCCGTAGAGGTGTATGGTGCTGAGTGTTCCGTAGCGGTGTATGATGCTGAGTGTTCCGTAGCGGTGTATGGTGTGATTGTTCCGTAGAGGTGTATGGTGTGATTGTTCCGTAGAGGTGTATGGTGCTGAGTGTTCCGTAGAGGTGTATGGTGCTGAGTGTTCCGTAGCGGTGTATGATGCTGAGTGTTCCGTAGCGGTGTATGGTGTGATTGTTCCGTAGAGGTGTATGGTGCTGAGTGTTCCGTAGAGGTGTATGGTGCTGAGTGTTCCGTAGCGGTGTATGATGCTGAGTGTTCCGTAGCGGTGTATGGTGTGATTGTTCCGTAGAGGTGTATGATCCTGAGTGTTCCGTAGAGGTGTATGATGCTGAGTGTTCCGTAGCGGTGTATGGTGTGAGTGTTTCGTAGAGGTGTATGGTGTGATTGTTCCGTAGAGGTGTATGGTGCTGAGTGTTCCGTAGAGGTGTATGGTGCTGAGTGTTCCGTAGCGGTGTATGATGCTGAGTGTTCCGTAGCGGTGTATGGTGTGATTGTTCCGTAGAGGTGTATGGTGCTGAGTGTTCCGTAGAGGTGTATGGTGCTGAGTGTTCCGTAGAGGTGTATGATGCTGAGTGTTCCGTAGAGGTGTATGGTGTGAGTGTTCCGTAGAGGTGTATGGTGCTGAGTGTTCCGTAGAGGTGTATGGTGTGATTGTTCCGTAGAGGTGTATGATGCTGAGTGTTCCGTAGAGGTGTATGGTGTGAGTTTTCCGTAGAAGTGTATGGTACTGAGTGTTCCGTAGAGGTGTATGGTACTGAGTGTTCCGTAGAGGTGTATGGTACTGAGTGTTCCGTAGAGGTGTATGGTGCTGAGTGTTCCGTAGAGGTGTATGATGCTGAGTGTTCCGTAGAGGTGTATGGTGTGAGTGTTCCGTAAAAGTGTGTGGTACTGAGTGTTCCGTAGAGGTGTATGGTGTGAGTGTTCCGTAGAGGTGTATGATGCTGAGTGTTCCGTAGAGGTGTATGGTACTGAGTGTTCCGTAGAGGTGTATGGTACTGAGTGTTCCGTAGAGGTGTATGGTGTGAGTGTTCCGTAGAGGTTTATGGTGCTGAATGTTCCGTAGAGGTGTATGGTGCTGAGTGTTCCGTAGAAGTGTATGATGCTGAGTGTTCCGTAGAGGTGTATGGTACTGATTGTTCCGTAGAGGTGTATGGTACTGAGTGTTCCATAGAGGTGTATGGTACTGAGTGTTCCGTAGAGGTGTATGGTACTGAGTGTTCCGTAGAGGTGTATGGTACTGAGTGTTCCGTAGAGGTGTATGGTACTGAGTGTTCCGTAGAGGTGTATGGTAGAGTGTTCCGTAGAGGTGTATGGTAGAGTGTTCCGTAGAGGTGTATGGTGCTGAGTGTTCCGTAGAGGTGTATGGTACTGAGTGTTCCGTAGAGGTGTATGGTGCTGAGTGTTCCGTAGAGGTGTATGGTGCTGAGTGTTCCGTAGAGGTGTATGGTGCTGAGTGTTCCGTAGAGGTGTATGATGCTGAGTGTTCCGTAGAGGTGTATGGTGCTGAGTGTTCCGTAGAGGTGTATGGTACTGAGTGTTCCGTAGAGGTGTATGGTGCTGAGTGTTCCGTAGAGGTGTATGATGCTGAGTGTTCCGTAGAGGTGTATGGTGCTGAGTGTTCCGTAGAGGTGTATGGTGCTGAGTGTTCCGTAGAGGTGTATGATGCTGAGTGTTCCGTAGTGGTGTATGGTGTGAGTGTTCCGTAGAGGTGTATGGTGTGATTGTTCCGTAGAGGTGTATGGTACTGAGTGTTCCGTAGAGGTGTATGGTGCTGAGTGTTCCGTAGCGGTGTATGATGCTGAGTGTTCCGTAGCGGTGTATGGTGTAATTGTTCCGTAGAGGTGTATGGTGCTGAGTGTTCCGTAGAGGTGTATGGTGCTGAGTGTTCCGTAGAGGTGTATGGTACTGAGTGTTCCGTAGAGGTGTATGGTACTGAGTGTTCCGTAGAGGTGTATGGTACTGAGTGTTCCGTAGAGGTGTATGGTACTGAGTGTTCCGTAGAGGTGTATGGTACTGAGTGTTCCGTAGAGGTGTATGGCACTGAGTGTTCCGTAGAGGTGTATGGTACTGAGTGTTCCGTAGAGGTGTATGGTACTGAGTGTTCCGTAGAGGTGTATGGTACTGAGTGTTCCGTAGAGGTGTATGGTAGAGTGTTCCGTAGAGGTGTATGGTACTGAGTGTTCCGTAGAGGTGTATGGTGCTGAGTGTTCCGTAGAGGTGTATGGTACTGAGTGTTCCGTAGAGGTGTATGGTAGAGTGTTCCGTAGAGGTGTATGGTAATGAGTGTTCCGTAGAGGTGTATGGTAGAGTGTTCCGTAGAGGTGCATGGTACTGAGTGTTCCGTAGAGGTGTATGGTAGAGTGTTCCGTAGAGGTGTATGGTACTGAGTGTTCCGTAGAGGTGTATGGTACTGAGTGTTCCGTAGAGGTGTATGGTAGAGTGTTCCGTAGAGGTGTATGGTACTGAGTGTTCCGTAGAGGTGTATGGTAGAGTGTTCCGTAGAGGTGTATGGTACTCAGTGTTCCGTAGAGGTGTATGGTACTGAGTGTTCCGTAGAGGTGTATGGTACTGAGTGTTCCGTAGAGGTGTATGGTACTGAGTGTTCCGTAGAGGTGTATGGTACTGAGTGTTCCGTAGAGGTGTATGGTGCTAAGTGTTCCGTAGAGGTGTATGGTGCTGAGTGTTCCGTAGAGGTGTATGGTACTGAGTGTTCCGTAGAGGTGTATGGTACTGAGTGTTCCGTAGAGGTGTATGGTACTGAGTGTTCCGTAGAGGTGTATGGTGCTGAGTGTTCCGTAGAGGTGTATGGTGCTGAGTGTTCCGTAGAGGTGTATGGTGCTGAGTGTTCCGTAGAGGTGTATGGTGCTGAGTGTTCCATAGAGGTGTATGGTGCTGAGTGTTCCGTAGAGGTGTATGGTGCTGAGTGTTCCGTAGAGGTGTATGGTACTGAGTGTTCCGTAGAGGTGTATGGTGCTGAGTGTTCCGTAGAGGTGTATGGTACTGAGTGTTCCGTAGAGGTGTATGGTACTGAGTGTTCCGTAGAAGTGTATGGTACTGAGTGTTCCGTAGAGGTGTATGGTACTGAGTGTTCCGTAGAGGTGTATGGTGCTGAGTGTTCCGTAGAGGTGTATGGTGCTGAGTGTTCCGTAGAGGTGTATGGTGCTGAGTGTTCCGTAGAGGTGTATGGTGCTGAGTGTTCCGTAGATGTGTATGGTACTGAGTGTTCCGTAGAGGTGTATGATGCTGAGTGTTCCGTAGAGGTGTATGGTACTGAGTGTTCCGTAGAGGTGTATGATGCTGAGTGTTCCGTAGAGGTGTGTGGTACTGAGTGTTCCGTAGAGGTGTATGGTACTGACTGTTCCGTAGAGGTGTATGGTACTGAGTGTTCCGTAGAGGTGTATGGTACTGAGTGTTCCGTAGAGGTGTATGGTACTGAGTGTTCCGTAGAGGTGTATGGTACTGAGTGTTCCGTAGAGGTGTATGGTACTGAGTGTTCCGTAGAGGTGTATGGTGCTGAGTGTTCCGTAGAGGTGTATGGTACTGAGTGTTCCGTAGAGGTGTATGGTACTGAGTGTTCCGTAGAGGTGTATGGTGCTGAGTGTTCCGTAGAGGTGTATGGTAGAGTGTTCCGTAGAGGTGTATGGTAGAGTGTTCCGTAGAGGTGTATGGTGTGTGTTCCGTAGAGGTGTATGGTGCTGAGTGTTCCGTAGAGGTGTATGGTGCTGAGTGTTCCGTAGAGGTGTATGGTGCTGAGTGTTCCGTAGAGGTGTATGATGCTGAGTGTTCCGTAGAGGTGTATGATGCAATGTGTTCCGTAGAGGTGTATGGTGCTGAGTGTTCCGTAGAAGTGTATGATGCAATGTGTTCCGTAGAGGTGTATGGTGCTGAGTGTTCCGTAGAGGTGTATGGTGCTGAGTGTTCCGTAGAGGTGTATGGTACTGGGTGTTCCGTAGAGGTGTATGGTACTGAGTGTTCCGTAGAGGTGTATGGTACTGAGTGTTCCGTAGAGGTGTATGGTACTGAGTGTTCCGTAGAGGTGTATGGCACTGAGTGTTCCGTAGAGGTGTATGGTGCTGAGTGTTCCGTAGAGGTGTATGGTACTGAGTGTTCCGTAGAGGTGTATGGTACTGAGTGTTCCGTAGAGGTGTATGGTACTGAGTGTTCCGTAGAGGTGTATGGTGCTGAGTGTTCCGTAGAGGTGTATGGTGCTGAGTGTTCCGTAGAGGTGTATGGTACTGGGTGTTCCGTAGAGGTGTATGGTACTGGGTGTTCCGTAGAGGTGTATGGTGCTGAGTGTTCCGTAGAGGTGTATGGTACTGAGTGTTCCGTAGAGGTGTATGGTACTGAGTGTTCCGTAGAGGTGTATGGTACTGAGTGTTCCGTAGAGGTGTATGGTGCTGAGTGTTCCGTAGAGGTGTATGGTACTGGGTGTTCCGTAGAGGTGTATGGTACTGAGTGTTCCGTAGAGGTGTATGGTACTGAGTGTTCCGTAGAGGTGTATGGTACTGAGTGTTCCGTAGAGGTGTATGGTACTGAGTGTTCCGTAGAGGTGTATGGTACTGAGTGTTCCGTAGAGGTGTATGGTGCTGAGTGTTCCGTAGAGGTGTATGGTACTGGGTGTTCCGTAGAGGTGTATGGTACTGAGTGTTCCGTAGAGGTGTATGGTACTGAGTGTTCCGTAGAGGTGTATGGCACTGAGTGTTCCGTAGAGGTGTATGGTGCTGAGTGTTCCGTAGAGGTGTATGGTACTGAGTGTTCCGTAGAGGTGTATGGTACTGAGTGTTCCGTAGAGGTGTATGGTACTGAGTGTTCCGTAGAGGTGTATGGTGCTGAGTGTTCCGTAGAGGTGTATGGTGCTGAGTGTTCCGTAGAGGTGTATGGTACTGGGTGTTCCGTAGAGGTGTATGGTACTGGGTGTTCCGTAGAGGTGTATGGTACTGAGTGTTCCGTAGAGGTGTATGGTACTGAGTGTTCCGTAGAGGTGTATGGTGCTGAGTGTTCCGTAGAGGTGTATGGTGCTGAGTGTTCCGTAGAGGTGTATGGTACTGGGTGTTCCGTAGAGGTGTATGGTACTGGGTGTTCCGTAGAGGTGTATGGTACTGGGTGTTCCTTTTGTGAAAATAATTTAATAAACAGTGCTTTAATAGTACTACGAACAGTAATAATAATAATAATAATAATAATAATAATAATAATAATAATAATAATTTCACAAAAAATAGGTAATATTTAAATTATGAAAAATGTAAGATTTCACATAGGTATTTTTTTATTGGAAGTGTTAATATTATTAATGGTAAGGTTGTGTCTGATGGACGTCAACAAGGTCAGTGGTGGGAATAAATGGTATCAAATACCGACACAATGGAAATATAAACACATATGCAGTATAATGTGATCCTTTATTGACAACGTTTCGTCCACACAGTGGGCTTTTTCAAGTCACAAACTTGAAAAAGCCCACTGTGTGAGCGAAACGTAGTCAATAAAGGATCACATTATACTGCATATGTGTTTATATTTCCAAGGTCAATGGTATTTGGTGGTGATGGGTGAGTTTTAGTGGTAAGTCACCACGTCTTCCAGGTCCAGTCTGTTCCTCTGATTAGTTGGAATTGTATTTGTATGGCTAAAACCAACTTCAACCATGTACTGACCCCCTAGCCATTTATCGACCCCTTTGATAGTCCCATCGACCCTTAGGGGGGTCCACATTGACCACTTTGAGGATTCCTGGTCTACACTGACAGTGTGTGTGTGTGTAGAGAGAGAGAGAGAGGGTCATGTTACATACACGAGGGGTCACCTTCAACAACCTTGGTGCTTGTCTCAGTCATGTGTAAGTCATGTCAGCTGACCTTCCTTGTCGCCTCCTGCAAGCAAAAAAAGCGACCCTCTTCTTTTTAATCTTCTGGCCATCACCAACAGTCTGTAATTACCGGACAGAGGATCGAGCCTTCATCACTCCTAGCACTGATTGACCCCATATAAGTCTAGCATAATATGTAATTTGGTTTTGCCTAGCAGCGATAATGATGGTGGTAGTGGTGGTGTTAGTATTGGTGATGGTGGTGTTAGCATTGGTGATGGTGGTGTTAGCATTGGTGGTGGTGGTGGAAAGGTTACTTCGTGGAAAGGTTACCTTAAATACTTGATGATGCTGGAATCATCTGTATGTTGTATAGAGGGAGGAGGAGGAGGAGGAAGGCCATAGATGAAGAGAGTGGAGGCACTGAGAGGGAGGGGTGTGATTAGATTTTGCCACCGAAGTGGCTGTGGAGGGTAGCGCAAGAGCACCTGGATACACAGAAGGCCTAGGAACTAGGCCCCAAAAGGGTTAGCAGGAGTACATCTGGATTTATGTGTGTGAGAGAGAGAGAGAGAGGAGGAAAGATAGGGAAGGAGGAGGGGGAAACGGCGATGGACAAGAAGAAAGGTGGAAAAGAGAGAGGGATAAGTGAAAAAGGTAGATAGATGGACAGACGAAATAAAGGGCTTTAGGAAAAGCTACAAATCTTGTCGGTCTTTGCTCAGGGACCGACGAGAACGTTTAAACCATCTGACTTACAAGATGGCAGACATACTGACACACCATCTGGCTGTCAAGATGGTTGACATGCTGACACCATCTGGCTACCAAGATGGCAGACAGGCTGCCAAGAAGGCAGAAAACACATGCTGTATGACATGCTTCTGGTCGGACAACGTTTCGCTCTGTGTGAAGCTTAATCAAGTTAAGTTCTGCTCTGTGTAGAGCTTTATCAAGTCATGTTTTGCTGTGTAGAGCTTTACCAGTATATGAGGTAATTTACTCTACTATCACTCGCTAGTAGTCGCGAGCAGGAATTATATTTGTTATAAAAGTTCTGAAAATGAGATCCTCTTGAGTGTTATTGAGGATGGTGTTTGTAAAGTGACAGTAACAGCTGCTGTATCTCTCTCTCTCTCTCTCTCTCTCTCTCTCTCTCTCTCTCTCTCTCTCTCTCTCTCTCTCTCTCTCTCTCTCTCTCTCTCTCTCTCTCTCTCTCTCTGGTTTCAGTTAAGATAACTGTGTAGGTGAGTTATTAAATCTCTTTCCAAGACTCGTTCTGTATCCCCAAGACATGTCCCATATCGTCAAGACTTCTTAGATTCCCAAGACTTGTTCTATATCCCCCAAAACTCGTCCTGTATCCCCAATACTCGTTCTGTATCCCCTAGACTCGTTCTGTATCCCCAAGACATGTCCCATATCGTCAAGACTTCTTAGATTCCCAAGACTTGTTCTATGTACCCAAGACTCTTTCTATATCCCCAAGACTCGTTCTATATCCCCAAGACGTGTTCTACATCGTTAAGGCACGTCCTATATCCCCAAGACACATTCTAAACTGTGTGGCACCAGTCATTAGACCAGTACATGCAGCTCAGTTCTGGTCTCCATATTACAGAATGGACATAAATTCGTTAGAAAACATTCAGCGTAGGATGACTAAATTAATACATAGCATTAGAAATCTTCCTTATGAAGAAAGATTCAAGACTCTTAAATTACATTCTCTTGTTAGACGAAGAATGAGGGAAGACCTGATCGAAGTGTATAAGTGGAAGATGGGTATTAATAAATGGGACATTAATAAGGTCTTGATGTCTCTCCAAGAGAGAACCCGCAGTAATGGATTTAAATTAGACAAGTTTAGATTTAGAAAGGACATAGGAAAGTATTGGTTTGGAAATAGGGTAGTTGATGAGTGGAACAGTCTACCTAGTTGGGTTATTGAGGCTAGGACTTTGGGTAGTTTCAAATTTAGGTTGGATAAATATATGAGCGAGAGGGGTTGGATTTGAGTGGGACTTGCAAATGAGTGGATAGAGTTATCAGACCTTATTTCTTGGGTAGTATTGAAAATTCGGTTGGGCAAATGTGTTGTTAGTGGGATGGATTGTAAAAGACCTGCCTAGTAAGGGCCAACAGGCCTCCTGCAGTGATCCTCCTTTCTTATGTTCTTATGAATCCAAAATTAGTAGTTTAGGTATGTGGAACGTTTTAGGTGACTTCGCAAGCTTATGGCACCATGGCCCTCATGCAAAACTGGATGTCTTGCATCTGGCCACATTCCAATACCTCCTGAGTGACCGCCTTCAAGATCGATATCTTAAGGTATTTGTTTACAATGTAAAATGTAAAGTACCAGTGTAGCACAAAGTGTACTCTGGTACATTGCTATGGAACATCTGCTTGAGCGACCTACTTCACCGCCTCCCGCATCACTTGAGATGTGTCAGTCGCCAGTGTCCAGCTGTATCTGAGGGACCAGTGATGGAAAGCTTACTCTTATAAGAAAACATGGATGACGGAGAGCTGTAAACAGGATGAGGGTATCCTTGGAACTGTGGTAAAACACCCAGCTTTACACCAAACCTAGCACCCAGCGATGAAGCTGGTATCCTGAGGGTGAAATTTAATGTTGAATTGACGATGAAGAATAATGTGACTATTCTTGAAAGGAACGCAGTACTAAACCAGTGCAAATACACATTATCTTCTTGACCTATGGAACTGCAGCAACCTTTCCCTTGCTCGAGTCATTCTTGATTACCTCACATTTCTCAGGTATCGCATAGCCTCCCTTACGGATTTAGCGCTTCTTTCTGCTTTTAATAATAATGGTTATGTTTTATTGTGTTCTGTGTGAGTGTTGAGGTGCTGTAGCGTCCTCAGGAGTCGACATTAAAATCGATGGGTCACAACATGGGATTATCTTGCTTGGTATCGACACCTCGGAGAATTATTGACCCAGAAGCATACAGGAGAGAGAGAGAGAGACAGACACAGAGAGACCTAGCCTAACCTTGCAAAACCCTGTATAAAGAAAGAGAGAAGAGACCTAACCCAACCTTGTAAAACCCTGTATACAAGAGAGAGAGAGAAGAGACCTAACCCAACCTTGTGAAACCCTGTGTACAAGAGAGAGAGAGAGAGAGAGAAGGAACAGGAAAGTCACCACTGATCAGTGCCACAAACAACTCACATGGAGAAAGTGCAACTCCTAGTAAGAGAAATGCTGCATATTTCGCCCTTACATTGAGGTCTTCTTCAGCAGACTGCTGAAGAAGACTTCAGTGATGTCAGTAGTATAGTGTTATAGTTGACATCACTGGACCAGTGGCATAATTGACGTCACTGAACCAGAGGTATAGTTGACGTCACTGGACCAATGGTATGGTTGACGTCACTGGACCAGTGGTATGGTTTACGTCACTGGTCCAGTGGTATGGTTGACGTCATTGTACCAGTGGTATGCTTGACGTCACTGTACCAGTGGTATGGTTGACGTCAGACGTATGGTTGACGTCATTGGTCCAATGGCATGGTTGACGTCACTGTACCAGTGGTATGGTTGACGTCACTGTACCAGTGGTATGGTTGACGTCACTGGTCCAGTGGTATGGTTGACGTCACTGGTCCGGTGGTATGGTTGACGTCACTGGATCAGTGGTATGGTTGACGTCTCTGTACCAATGGTATGGTTGACGTCAGTGGCATGATTGACGTCACTGGTCCAGTGGTATGGTTGACGCCACTGGTCTAGTGGTACGGTTGACATCACTGGTCCAGTGGTATGGTTAACTTCACTGGCCCAGTGGTATGGTTGACGTCACTGGATCAGTGGAATGGTTGACGTGACTGGTTCAGTGGTATGGTTGACGTCCCTGGTCCAGTGGTATGGTTGACATCACTGGGCCAGTGGTATGATTAACTTCACTGGTCCAGTGGTATTTTTTACATCACTGGTCCAGTGGTATGGTTAACTTTACTGGTCCAGTGGTATGGTTAACTTGACTGGTCCAGTGGTATGGTTAACTTCACTGGTCCAGTGGTATGGTTAACTTCACTGGTCCAGTGGCATGGTTAACTTCACTGGTCCAGTGGTATGGTTGACGTCACTGGTCCAGTGGCATGGTTAACTTCACTGGTCCAGTGATATGGTTGACATCACTGGTCCAGTGGTATGGTTGACATCACTGGTCCAGTGGTATAGTTGACATCACTGGTCCAGTGGTATGGTTAACTTCACTGGTCCAGTGGTATGGTTAACTTTACTGGTTCAGTGGTATGGGTGACGTCACTGGTCCAGTGGTGTGGTTAACTTCACTGGTCCAGTGGTATGGTTGACATCACTGGTCCAGTGGTATGGTTGACATCGCTGGTCCAGTGGTATGGTTAACTTCACTGGTCCAGTGGCATGGTTAACTTCACTGGTCCAGTGGTATGGTTGACGTCACTGGATCAGTGGAATGGTTGACGTCACTGGTCCAGTGGTATGGTTAACTTCACTGGTCCAGTGGCATGGTTAACTTCACTGGTCCAGTGGAATGGTTGACGTCACTGGTCCAGTGGTATGGTTAACTTCACTGGTCCAGTGGCATGGTTAACTTCACTGGTCCAGTGGTATGGTTGACGTCACTGGATCAGTGGAATGGTTGACGTCACTGGTTCAGTGGTATGGGTGACGTCACTGGTCCAGTGGTGTGGTTAACTTCACTGGTCCAGTGGTATGGTTGACATCACTGGTCCATTGGTATGGTTGACGTCACTGGTCCAGTGGTATGGTTGACATCACTGGGCCAGTGGTATGATTAACTTCACTGGTCCAGTGGTATTTCTTACATCACTGGTCCAGTGGTATGGTTAACTTTACTGGTCCAGTGGTATGGTTAACTTCACTGGTCCAGTGGTATGGTTAACTTCACTGGTCCAGTGGTATGGTTAACTTCACTGGTCCAGTGGCATGGTTAACTTCACTGGTCCAGTGGTATGGTTGACGTCACTGGTCCAGTGGCATGGTTAACTTCACTGGTCCAGTGGTATGGTTGACATCACTGGTCCAGTGGTATGGTTGATATCACTGGTCCGGTGGTATGGTTGGCATCACTTGTCCAGTGGTATGGTTAACTTCACTGATCCAGTGGCATGGTTAACTTCACTGGTCCAGTGGTATGGTTGACATCACTGGTCCAGTGGTATGGTTGACATCACTGGTCCAATGGTATGGCTAACTTCACTGGTCCAGTGGTATGGTTGACGTCACTGGTCCAGTGGTATGGTTGACGTCACTGGTCCAGTGGTATGGTTGACGTCACTGGTCCAGTGGTATAGTTAACTTCACTGGTCCAGTGGTATGGTTGACGTCACTGGTCCAGTGGTATGGTTAACTTCACTGGTCCAGTGGTATGGTTGACGTCACTGGTTCAGTGGTATGGTTGACGTCACTGGTCCAGTGGTATGGTTGACGTCACTGGTCCAGTGGTATAGTTAACTTCACTGGTCCAGTGGTATGGTTGACGTCACTGGTCCAGTGGTATGGTTGACGTCACTGGTCCAGTGGTATGGTTGACGTCACTGGTCCAGTGGTATAGTTAACTTCACTGGTCCAGTGGTATGGTTGACGTCACTGGTCCAGTGGTATAGTTAACTTCACTGGTCTAGTGGTATGGTTGACGTCACTGGTCCAGTGGTATGGTTAACTTCACTGGTCCAGTGGTATGGTTGACGTCACTGGTTCAGTGGTATGGTTGACGTCACTGGTCCAGTGGCATGGTTGACGTCACTGGTCCAGTGGTATGGTTGACGTCACTGGTCCAGTGGCATGGTTGACGTCACTGGTCCAGTGGTATGATTGACGTCACTGGTCCAGTGGTATGGTTGACGTCACTGGTTCAGTGGTATGGTTGACGTCACTGGTCCAGTGGTATGGTTGACGTCACTGGTCCAGTGGTATAGTTAACTTCACTGGTCCAGTGGTATGGTTGACGTCACTGGTCCAGTGGTATGGTTGACGTCACTGGTCCAGTGGTATGGTTGACGTCACTGGTCCAGTGGTATAGTTAACTTCACTGGTCCAGTGGTATGGTTGACGTCACTGGTCCAGTGGTATAGTTAACTTCACTGGTCCAGTGGTATGATTGACGTCACTGGTCTAGTGGTATGGTTAACTTCATTGGTCCAGTGGTATGGTTGACGTCACTGGTTCAGTGGTATGGTTGACGTCACTGGTCCAGTGTAATGGTTGACGTCACTGGTCCAGTGGTATGGTTGACGTCACTGGTTCAGTGGTATGGTTGACGTCACTGTATGACAGTGTCTTCCATTGCAGACACTGCAAAGCTCCAGGCGGACATCAACCAAATCTTTCAGTGGGCTGCAGAAAACAATATGAAGTTCAACGATGAGAAATTTCAATTACTCAGATATGGTAAACATGAGGAAATTAAATCTTCATCAGAGTACAAAACAAATTCTGGCCACAAAATAGAGCGAAACACCAACGTCAAAGACCTGGGAGTAATCATGTCGGAGGATCTCACCTTCAAGGACCATAACATTGTATCAATCGCATCTGCTAGAAAAATGACAGGATGGATAATGAGAACCTTCAAAACTAGGGAGGCCAAGCCCATGATGACACTCTTCAGGTCACTTGTTCTATCTAGGCTGGAATATTGCTGCACACTAACAGCACCTTTCAAGGCAGGTGAAATTGCAGACCTAGAAAATGTACAGAGAACTTTCACGGCGCGCATAACGGAGATAAAACACCTCAATTATTGGGAGCGCTTGAGGTTCCTAAACCTGTATTCCCTGGAACGCAGGAGGGAGAGATACATGATTATATACATCTGGAAAATCCCAGAGGGACTAGTACCGAACTTGCACACGAAAATCACTCACTACGAAAGCAAAAGACTTGGCAGACGATGCACCATCCCCCCAATGAAAAGCAGGGGTGTCACTAGCACGTTAAGAGACCATACAATAAGTGTCAGGGGCCCGAGACTGTTCAACTGCCTCCCAACACACATAAGGGGGATTATCAACAGACCCCTGGCAGTCTTCAAGCTGGCACTGGACAAGCACCTAATGTCAGTTCCGGATCAGCCGGGCTGTGGCTCGTACGTTGGTTTGCGTGCAGCCAGCAGCAACAGCCTGGTTGATCAGGCTCTGATCCACCAGGAGGCCTGGTCACAGACCGGGCCGCGGGGGCGTTGACCCCCGGAACTCTCTCCAGGTAAACTCCAGGTAAACTGGTCCAGTGGCATGGTTGACGTCACTGGTCCAGTGGTATGGTTGACGTCACTGGTCCAGTGGTATGGTTGACGTCACTGGTCCATTGGCATGGTTGACGTCACTGGTCCAGTGGCATGGTTGACGTCACTGGTCCAGTGGTATGGTTGACGTCACTGGTCCAGTGGCATGGTTGACGTCACTGGTCCAGTGGTATGGTTGACGTCACTGATCCAGTGGTATGGTTGACGTCACTGGTCCAGTGGTATGGTTGACGTCACTGGTCCAGTGGCATGGTTGACGTCACTGGTCCAGTGGTATGGTTGACGTCACTGATCCAGTGGTATGGTTGACGTCACTGGTCCAGTGGTATGGTTGACGTCACTGGTCCAGTGGTATGGTTGACGTCACTGGTCCAGTGGTATGGTTGACGTCACTGGTCCAGTGGTATGGTTGACGTCACTGGTCCAGTGGCATGGTTGACGTCACTGATCCAGTGGTATGGTTGACGTCACTGGTCCAGTGGTATGGTTGACGTCACTGGTCCAGTGGTATGGTTGACGTCACTGGTCCAGTGGTATGGTTGACGTCACTGGTCCAGTGGTATGGTTGACGTCACTGGTCCAGTGGTATGGTTGACGTCACTGGTCCAGTGGCATGGTTGACGTCACTGGTCCAGTGGTATGGTTGACGTCACTGGTCCAGTGGTATGGTTGACGTCACTGGTCCAGTGGTATGGTTGACGTCACTGGTCCAGTGGTATGAGTGACGTCACTGGTCCAGTGGTATGAGTGACGTCACTGGTCCAGTGGCATGGTTGACGTCACTGGTCCAGTGGCATGGTTGACGTCACTGGTCCAGTGGCATGGTTGACGTCACTGGTCCAGTGGCATGGTTGACGTCACTGGTCCAGTGGTATGAGTGACGTCACTGGTCCAGTGGCATGGTTGACGTCACTGGTCCAGTGGTGTGGTTGACGTCACTGGTCCAATGGCATGGTTGACGTCACTGGTCCAGTGGCATGGTTGACGTCACTGGTCCAGTGGCATGGTTGACGTCACTGGTCCAGTGGCATGGTTGACGTCACTGGTCCAGTGGTATGGTTGACGTCACTGGTCCAGTGGTATGGTTGACGTTACTGGTCCAGTGGTATGGTTGACGTCACTGGTCCAGTGGCATGGTTGACGTCACTGGTCCAGTGGCATGGTTGACGTCACTGGTCCAGTGGTATGGTTGACGTCACTGGTCCAGTGGTATGAGTGACACATTCTTCATTACGTGAGGACAGTCAGAGTGAAGACAGAAGCTGCAGGAAGCCATCTTTTATGTCGTGGCTCCAGGCTAACTGGCACTCTGTAATTATATGAAGGAGGGAGGGGATGGAACAGGGAGGGAAGGAGGTAATGAACATTGAGGGAGGGGATGAACAGGGAGTGGATACAACAGGGAGGGATGAGAGGAGGTAGGAGTGGTAAGAAGGGAGGGAGGGAATGGAACAAGGAGGGAGGGGATGGAAAAGGGAGGGAGGGGATGGAACAGGGAGGGAGAAAGGGTGGATGGATGTAGGACTGGTAAGTATAATGGAAGAGGATAAGGATGATTCAGTACAGGTTCCAGAGATAGATAATATCTGTAATGCGATACAAAACATCTGGAACACGATAGAGAACACCTGTAACGCGATAGAAAACGTTTGTAACGCGATAGAGAACACCTGTAACGCAATAGAAAACGTCTATAACGCGATAGAGAACACCTGTAACGCGATAGAGAACACCTGTAACGCGATAGAAAACACCTGTAACGCGAAAGAAAACACCTGTAGCTCAAGTACACGTGCTAACTGGGACGGTACAAGGGACAAGTACCAAGAGTACTGTCACTCGCGTCTTCGCAAAGATGGGAAACTGACTTAAACGTCCTCTTAAATTTCCTCTCTAAGTTGTACGTTAGTTTTGAAATTGTGATGGGAATGGTGGTGACATGGTGGTAACGTGGTGATAGGAATGGTGGTAACGTGGTAATAGGAATGGTGGTAACGTGGTGATAGGAATGGTGGTGATGGGTAGGGTAAATAAATGGTCATACGTTATGTCAGCCGAGAAACTCCAGAGGGTATTTATTGCCTCTAAATTTCATATAGTCTGTGGGTGAAAAGTGTTTATGGTGGAGGGATTGTGCAGGCTTACACAGGCTGTGAGTTTTAGTGTTGAGATTGTGCAGGCTTACACAGGCTGTGAGTTTTACACAGTGCTGAGATTGTGCAGGCTTACACAGGCTGTGAGTTTTACAGTGTTGAGATTGTGCAGGTTCACAGAGGCTGAGTTTTTTCACAGTGCTGAGACTGGGCTCCCTCGTGTCTGTCTAGAATATTTGTCGTGTCTGTGTAGTGTCTGCCTCGTGTCTGTCTAGAATATTTGTCGTGTTTGTGTAGTGTCTGCCTCGTGTCTGTCTAGAATATTTGTCGTGTCTGTGTAGTGTCTGCCTCGTGTCTGTCTAGAATATTTGTCGTGTTTGTGTAGTGTCTGCCTCGTGTCTGTCTAGAATATTTGTCGTGTTTGTGTAGTGTCTGCCTCGTGTCTGTCTAGAATATTTGTTGTGTCTGTGTAGTGTCTGCTTCGTGTCTGTCTAGAATATTTGTCGTGTTTGTGTAGTGTCTGCCTCGTGTCTGTCTAGAATATTTGTCGTGTTTGTGTAGTGTCTGCCTCGTGTCTGTCTAGAATATTTGTCGTGTTTGTGTAGTGTCTGCCTCGTGTCTGTCTAGAATATTTGTCGTGTCTGTGTAGTGTCTGCCTCGTGTCTGTCTAGAATATTTGTCGTGTTTGTGTAGTGTCTGCCTCGTGTCTGTCTAGAATATTTGTTGTGTCTGTGTAGTGTCTGCTTCGTGTCTGTCTAGAATATTTGTCGTGTTTGTGTAGTGTCTGCCTCGTGTCTGTCTAGAATATTTGTCGTGTCTGTGTAGTGTCTGCCTCGTGTCTGTCTAGTATATTTGTCGTGTCTGTGTAGTGTCTGCCTCGTGTCTGTCTAGAATATTTGTCGTGTCTGTGTAGTGTCTGCCTCGTGTCTGTTTAGGGTATTTGTCGTGTCTGTGTAGTGTCTGCCTCGTGTCTGTTTAGGGTATTTGTCGTGTCTGTGTAGTGTCTGCCTCGTGTCTGTTTAGGGTATTTGTCGTGTCCGTGTAGTGTCTGCCTCGTGTCTGTTTAGGGTATTTGTCGTGTCTGTGTAGTGTCTGCCTCGTGTCTGTTTAGGGTATTTGTCGTGTCTGTGTAGTGTCTGCCTCGTGTCTGTTTAGGGTATTTGTCGTGTCTGTGTAGTGTCTGCCTCGTGTCTGTTTAAGGTATTTGTTGTGTCTGTGTAGTGTCTGCCTCGTGTCTGTTTAGGGTATTTGTCGTGTCTGTGTAGTGTCTGCCTCGTGTCTGTTTAGGGTATTTGTCGTGTCTGTGTAGTATCTGCCTCGTGTCTGTCTAGAATATTTGTCGTGTCTGTGTAGTGTCTGCCTCGTGTCTGTCTAGAGTATTTGTCGTGTCTGTGTAGTGTCTGCCTCGTGTCTGTTTAAAGTATTTGTCGTGTCTGTGTAGTGTCTGCCTCGTGTCTGTCTAGAATATTTGTCGTATCTGTGTAGTGTCTGCCTCGTGTCTGTCTAGAATATTTGTCGTGTCTGTGTAGTGTCTGCCTCGTGTCTGTCTAGAATATTTGTCGTGTCTGTGTAGTGTCTGCCTCGTGTCTGTTTAGAGTATTTGTCGTGTCTGTGTAGTGTCTGCCTCGTGTCTGTCTAGAATATTTGTCGTGTCTGTGTAGTGTCTGCCTCGTGTCTGTTTAAAGTATTTTTCGTATCTGTGTAGTGTCTGCCTCATGTCTGTAGTGTCTACCTGGTCTGCTTTCCTCCGTGTTACACTAAGGTAGACAGGTTGCTGTATTCCGTCGAGGTGGCTAGATGACCCGTTAACTAACTTAGGTTAATTTTTTCATAGTTCACAACTATTTTTTCGAGAACTTAGCACTATGAAGTATATTGTGGAAAGTCCTTAACTTCGTCTAGATCCTACGTCCACAAGACTGGATCCTACACTCATGAGACTGGTTCCTATACTCATGAGACTGGATCCTACACTCATGAGACAGGATCCTACACTCCCTACACTCATGAGACTGGATCCTACGCTCCCTACACTTATGAGACTGGATCCTACACTCATGAGACTGGACCTACACTCCATACACTCATGAGACTGGATCCTACATTCATGAGACTGGATCCTACACTCTTCAGACTGGAAACTTCAGTCACAAGACTAGACGCTACACTCACACGACTGGAAAAAATCTTAAAGGTTTGAGAATTTACACCGTCAGTCAACTATATAATGAGGCGCTTGGAATGCAGAACGGGTTGAGAGGCTCTCTCTCCATCTCTCTCACTTTCCTCCTTCCTCTTCCCCACTCCCTCCATCTCTCTACCTTTCCACCTTTGTCTTCCACACTTCCTCCATCTCTCCCTTTCCTCCTCCTTCTCCCCCACTCTCTCCCTCATTCCTCCTCCCTCCTACACACTTCCTCCATTTCTCCCTCTTCCTCACTCAGTCTCCCCCTCTTTCTCCTGTTCTCCATCTTTCTTGTTCTCCATCTTTCCTGTTCTCCCTCTTTCCTCCTCCTCCTTCTCTCTTCCCCACTTCGTCCATGTTTCCCTCTCGCTTTCTTTCTGTTACCCCTTTCCCTTTCTCCCTTGGTCTTTCTCCCTCGCCCTCTCCCTCAGTCTGTCAGTCAGGTGGTCACATCATCTGTCAAACCACATTAACTATAGTTCATGAAATGCTTGAACCTGTGTGGATCATTCAGCGCAAAGACTGGTGGAGGCTCGATCCTTCGTTCCCTGATCACTGTTGTGTCACTGTCCAATCAGACTGGGCAGAGAAAACTGTGACAGAGAGAAGTTCCTATGTCTGTGACAGCTGGGGCAGAGAAATTCCCTATTATGTCTGTGAGAAAAAGACAACATTGGTGCCATCACGGAGGGAGAATAAAGATAGTGTGTGTATCTTACACTGCCTACACACGTAGAGAGAAGATGAAAGGTTTTGTAGGCAGTTAATGCCTGGTCTTAGTGGGGATCCTACACTGGACTGGGGTGGTGGGCAGTATAAGGCGAGTTTTGATTGGTAGGGATTGGTTGGAGAAGTTCAGTGGGAGGGATGAAGTGGATTGATGGGGTGAGTCTGGATGGTGGAGTTGGAATGGACTTGGTGTGTGTGTGTGTGTGTGTGTGTGTGTGTGTGTGTGTGTGTGTGTGTGTGTGTGTGTGTGTGTGTGTGTGTGTGTGTGTGTGTGTGTGTGTGTGTGTGTGTGTGTGTGTGTGTGTGTGTGTGTGTGTGTGCGTGCGTGTGTGTCTGTGTATACTCTCCTAATTCTGGTTGCAGGGGTCGTGTGTGTGTGTGGGTAGATATATATATATATATATATATATATATATATATATATATATATATATATATATATATATATATATATATATATATATATATATATATATAATGTATATGGAAAACAATCGCAGACAGGCAATCTTAACAATGCAAGACAAACCACGAGGGGTGGAAATCTTTAGCTCAAGTACTTTCACACCTCTCAGTGCGTCATCGGGAGCTGTGTAATGTTGCAAAGGCAACAACAGGAGAAGTAGGGTATGTTTTCAGAGAGTGGTGATGTGGAGGCACTAGCCAGTTGCAGTGGGGCAAGTGGGATGCCAACCACACACCGGTCTCCCCCACACCCCGCCCCATATGGGGGCGGGTGGAGTAGGCCTCACAGTTTGCAGATAGCATGAGGAAAATACTAGAAGATAGTTAATAGCCAGTCCTAAGCTTCTAACCGCTACCAGTACTCAATCAGGACAGGCTAGGTGTCGAATGCGATCTTTAACCATGTTAGCTCTTGTAATCACCCACCGTGATGGGCTGCCGCCCAGAGAATTGTACCCAACAGTTCCATCATGGAAAGAAACATATTAGAGTCCTCCCTCTTTGAAACATGATAGGAATACCGTATATAACTCAAATTATGGACTGTACAAACTCGATAGTTATTTAGTGGAGTCAGTTGTGAACAACCTTAAACAACAATGTTATACAAAAGCGCAGGATTGCTCCTTGTGCCAGGGTGTTTCTTGATGTTTGGGTTATGTTCGACCAGAGTCTGCAAAGTGAACGTCATGGTACGCCCGTCGTGTACGTCGATATATGACACTTTGTTAAGTCCGTCGCGAACGTCGATATTTAATATGTTAGGTCTGCCGTCGGTTTAACTCATTCAGTTGCTGCTGCATTCAGGTATCGTTATGCGACAGGTGCTCTAGTAGCCTGAGCGGTATAACGTCTATAGTAAGGAAGTGGGTATGTGAGTTCATTTAGGTATGAGGGCACATGTGCGATCATCGTGGTACAAGGTACACAAGGTACATGGTGATTGCAACTAGTTTAGTGGTTTAATGACTCAGGTTGTTGGTAATATTATAATAATAATGATGATAATATTAATGATATTAGCGGCTGATAGTTGATAATAATGATAGGAATGGCATGAACATTAAGAATAGCGTCATTATAAAAAAGAAAGGGGAATTCACACGGGCATATTAACTGTCACTGAGAGTATTTCCTGAATGTTCAGGAAGGTTCTGCGACACCACTTGACAAATGAGGGATTTTTCCCTCCATTTCATTAGTTAGAAGGTTGTAAATGAAGGTATGTAATGATCCACTATTGTAATGTAACTTTTGAGTCACATGACCTGTTCCTAGCGGTTAGAAGCTTAGGACTGGCTATTAACTATCTTCTAGTATTTTCCTCATGCTATCTGCAAACTGTGAGGCCTACTGCACCTGCCCCCTTATGGGGTGGGGTGTGGGGATGACCGGTGTGTGGTTGGCATCCCACTTGCTTCTCTCAGACAGTCTGCGACTGGCTAGTGCCTCCACACTACCACTCTTTGAAAACATACCCTACTTCTCCTGTTGTTGCCTTTGCAACATTACACAGCTCCTGATGATGCACTGAGAAGTGTGAAAGTACTTGAGCTAGAGATTTCCACCCCCCCTTCCCCCCGTGGCTTGTCTTTCATATATATATATATATATATATATATATATATATATATATATATATATATATATATATATATATATATATATATATATATATATGACGCCTTAATCCACTGGACCATACAATCCTTTGTATGGTCCAGTGGCTTAAAGCATCATGAATGTTCGCACACCATGAGGCAGGCCAAAGCAGCAGGGGTTCGAGTCCTGGGCTAGTCCCAGTGTTGTTATATATAAATATATATATATATATATATATATATATATATATATATAGATATATATAGATATATATATACACTCGCCAAGTTGTGGTTGCTTGCAGGGGTCGAGTCATAGCTCCTGTGTGTGTGTGTTATACAGAACTGAATGTCCACTACTACCCGAGAGACCTCACTGGAAAATTGTCGTGGTGTCGTAGCTTTAGAAACACTTGCAACCACGTTGGTCGTTCCTTCGTTTCTTCCTAGACCTCCTCTTCCTCTTCTTCCTCCTCTTCCCCGCTGCTCACACCTTTCGTGTTAGTCTTCTACCTTTTCATCTATCTCCTCCTTCTCTTCTTCCTTCTTCGCCAGAAGTAATGCTTCTTCTCGAAATCGCATCTCATTTTCCTCATTTTCTTCCTCCTATTCTTCTTACCTTCCTTCTCCCCTCACCGTCTCCCTCTTAATATTTTTTGTCTCCTTTCATTACTTATTATTTTCTGCCTCTTCTTCATTCTTCTCCTTTTCCTCTTCCCCTCTTTATCCTATTCCCCCTCCTCTCCTACCCTTCCATTTTTCAGCTCATCCTCCTTCCTCCTCCTTTTGTCTCCTTCCTCCTATTTTTCTTCCTACTTCCTGCGTCGCCTTCGAAAAACAATAGTCAATACAGGAAAAGCCGATGTGCTTTGTTTTCCAGAGAATAAAAGAAGTTTTACGGGAGAGGCGAACTTGTGTGTTCTTGTGTTCTTGACGAAACACATTATGTTGTGCTGGATATGTGTTGTCTGTTGGTTGTTTGCAAAGCAACATAGAGAGAGAGAGAAACAGAGAGAGAGACAGAGAGAGAGTATGCATATGTACATGGTACTGCATGGGAAAGTCAGATATTAGAGTACCTTGCATTCCAATATTTGAGAACTAAGAATAGTCTGGCTATTTCTTCGCCTTTCGTTGTAGCAGAAGGCTCTGTCCCCACCCTCCACTGCTTTAAACTTTGCCGGCAGGAAACTAGGTGAGAAGGAAGGGTGAGGGGGGGGGAGCGAAATGCGTTGCCTCACTAGAAAAACGTGATAAACCTCTCACTTGGCGAGAAAGACCCCGGGGTGAGCAGAGCACCGAGCATAATGTCTTAGGGCGCACATCAACTAAATAACCTCGGCGGGGCCAGGAGCTGTGGCTCGGCCCCTGCAACCACATGTAGTACATATAGGTGAGTACACGTCATGGTACCACTGGTTACCACCAGTACAGTAATCACTCTCCCCTTCATTATATCTAGCTCGCACCCTCGACTGTAATTGAATTCTGTATTTGTTAAGTGTTTGTCCACCCACTTCTTAAAGTACTAAATTTTCATAGACACTAAACTTAGAGAAGTTGAAGAAGGTCACTTTGTAGTCTCTTTTTTAGTAACATGAGGGATTGAAGGTCACCTTGTAGTTTCCTTCTCCAGGCTGAGGGACTGACCACCTCAAAGCTACGCTTTCTAGGATAATGGGACTGATTACATCGTCTTTACATCTCTACCGCTTCTGCTGTCTCCTCTGTATTCGACTGAAGAAGCCTGCTGTGTAGGCGAAACGTTTCAGAATAAAGATACCTAACTGTTGTACAAGTGTCTTACTTATCAACTTGTCGGTATTACATACTGTTATCAAATTACCGTGATGTCAGGTCCACACTGATGAAGCCACTCGTGGCGAAACGTTTCCTTGAACAAATGTCCTTTCTCTCGTGACATAAATTACTCTCCCTACTTTCTTCTACTACTACTACTTCTTCCTCTACCAGCATTACCACTATCACTACTTTTTCCTCTATTTCTCCCGTTCTTGTCCACCTCGTCCGTATATACTGGTTCACTCTCTTTTCTGTGTGATTTGTGAATGGTCCAAGACGGACCGAAATGTCGTCATAAGCTTTTCTCTCTCTCCTATGTGCGGGTTATTTCTGTATGTGAGTGCATTTACAACCACGACCCGCATATATTGGTGTGGTTGTTGAGAGGAAAGTGGTGGTTGTTGTGCTGTAACTCAGTCTACGTACACACTGAAAGCACTCTCGCATTTGTACCTTCTTAAGAATTGCAGATTTAGAGTACAGGAGGGAAAGGAAGAAAGGGGAAATGAGAAGGGTAGAGAGGAGGACGAAAAGAGAGAAGAACGGAGAAAAGGAGGAGTAGGAAGAGGAGGAGGATTATGACGAAACGGAGGAGGAGGCGGCAAGAGAAAGAGGGAAGCCACATAACTAGTGAGGAAATTATTGACCCTTGGCAATGTTCCAGATGGGACATGAACTATATTACTGACTCCACCCCGTACCCCTTACATCCCCCTTCCCTTTTCTTCCCTCCCTACATCCCACCTCTACCCCTCTACTCCTACACGCACTCACCCCTACATCTTAATTCTACCCCCTACTTCCTGCTGCCATCCCTACCTCACCAAATACCCCCGACTTCCTCCCACTGCCCCAGCCTCATTCCCTTTCCCTCTTTATGGGAAGGGGTAGGTGCTTCAGTGCCGGTGAAGGGCTCTTGATCTAGGTAATCGGGGCTACCACTCCCCTTCAAGGATAAAACTTGATTACCTCACAATGACTAGGCGCTGTGGCCGAGCACAAGCTGACTTAACGTTAGGAATACTTGCACAACTGCAGCCGACCTGGAAGACTGATCATCCCAAACACTGAAGCCAAGGAGAGACCTGGATGTGTTTTCGGTCAGCAGCAGCTTAGAGCTGACACAGCTACAATGATGGCAATAGCTGCCCTCTCAAGGAGAGATCTAGCTGTGTTTTCGGTCAGCAGCAGCTTAGAGCTGACACAGCTACAATGATGGCAGTAACTCTTCTCAAGCTTTACCATGACAGTTTTGCTCATTGATTATACGTAACACTGAACACTGAAGGTGTTATAGTGAGTGGCAGCGAGGCACTCTCCTGCGCCACCTTCAATACTAAACACTGAGAAAGCAGTTTGGACGCCGCCAGTTAGTGAGTTGCCTCTGTAAACGAATTAAATCACTAGAGAACTCTAATGGTGTGCAGTGCCTCTGTTGAGCTCCAGCTGCTGGGTCGTTGTTTCTCTTGACAGGTTGAGCTCCAGCTGCTGGGTCTTTGTTTCTCTTGACAGGTTGAGCTCCAGTTGTTGGGTCTTTGTTTCTTTTGATAGGTTGAGCTCCAGCTGCCGGGTCTTTGGTTCTTTTGACAGGTTGAACTCCAGCTGCTGGACTGGTATATGCTTCTCCTTGCTGTTACGATGACATTCGCGATACATTTCAGTCACTTTCCACAATTCTGTTAATAATCTTTATACCTGATGAAGAAACAATCATTGCCTTAGTTAATGTAGTTTCAAGCCTGTCGACTACACCAGTGTCATTAAAGCTGCACGTAACCTCTTCACCACCAGACAAAAATACTTAGTATATATTTTAGGGATTAAAAGGGAACTTAGTATATATACTCTGAGAGAAATACACCTTAAGGGTCAGTCATGTACAGAGATGACAAGTGTGTGTGTGTTCTCTGGGTATAAATATTCTGGTATGTCGTATATTATTATTATTGCTATTGTTATTATTATTATTATTATTATTATTATTATTATTATTATTATTATTATTATTATTATTTTATAATAGGAATATATATTGTAAGTTAGGGTATAATCTCGGCTTGTTTTAATATAGAATTCTCTGAAAAGTTGTCTAGATAGTCCTTTGTTTCTGGAGTCTGGGAAGCGAATTTTTGAAAAAAAAAAGTTTTAATAATGTACGAGAGCTTTTGTCTTTATTCCTAGCTCCTCCACCCACCCACCCTCCACCCACCCACACTCCACCCACCCTCCCTCCACCCACCCACACTCCACCCACCCACACTCCACCCACCCACACTCCACCCTCCCTCCACCCACCCACTACACCCACCCTCCCTCCACCCACCCTCCACCCACCCACACTCCACCGACCCACCCTAAACCCACCCACCCTCCACCCACCCACACTCCACCCACCCACCCTCCACCCACCCACCCTCCACCCACCCACCCTCCACCCACCCACACTCCACCCACCCACCCTCCACTCACCTACACTCCACCCACACTCCACCCACCCACACTCCACCCACCCACCCTCCACCCACCCTTCACCCACCCACTCCACCCACCCACACTCCACCCACCCACACTCCACCCACCCTCCACCCACTTACCCTCCACCCTCCACCCACCCACACTCCACCCACCCACACTCCACCCACCCACCCTCCACCCACCCACACTACACCCACCCACCCTCCACCCACACTCCACCCACCCACCCTCCACCCACCCTCCACCCACCCACACTCCACCCACCCACACTCCACCCACCCACTCCACCCACCCTCCACCCACCCTCCACCCACCTACACTCCACCCACGCTCCACCCACCCATGCTCCACCCCTGGCCACCCTCACCCACCCACGCTCCACCCACCTACTCTCCACCCACCTACACTCCACCCACCCACGCTCCACCCACTCACCCTCCACCCACCCGCCACCCACCCACTCACACTCCACCCACCCCCCACCCACCCACGCTCCACCCACTTACACTCCACCCACCCACACTCCACCCACTCAACCTCCACCCACCCACCCACCCTCCACCCACTCACACTCCACCCACCCCCCCCACCCACCCACCCTCCACCCACGAGTCACTACTGGTACCCCCTCTATATATCGTTGATCTTCAAGTTAAACTGACACTTCTGATAGATTGATTTTTGAGCAAGAAAATTTAAGACATCATTGTCATGGTCTCTGGTGACAACGTTGTCTTGATGGTGATGTTGATGGTGGTGTTGATGTTGCTGTTGATGTTGATGTTGCTGTTGATGGTGGTGTTGATGTTGCTGTTGATGGTGGTGTTGATGTTGGTGTTGATGTTGATGGTGGTGTTGATGTTGATGGTGGTGTTGATGTTGGTGTTGATGTTGATGGTGGTGTTGATGTTGGTGTTGATGTTGATGGTGGTGTTGATGTTGCTGTTGATGGTGGTGTTGATGTTGGTGTTGATGGTGGTGTTGATGTTGCTGTTGATGGTGGTGTTGATGGTGGTGTTGATGTTGCTGTTGATGGTGGTGTTGATGTTGCTGTTGATGGTGGTGTTGATGTTGATGTTGATGGTGGTGTTGATGTTGCTGTTGATGGTGGTGTTGATGTTGCTGTTGATGGTGGTGTTGATGTTGATGTTGGTGTTGATGTTGCTGTTGATGGTGGTGTTGATGTTGCTGCTGATGTTGATGTTGGTGTTGATGTTGGTGTTGATGTTGGTGTTGATGTTGATGTTGCTGTTGATGTTGATGGTGTTGATGTTGATGTTGATGCTGTTGATGGTGGTGTTGATGTTGATGGTGTTGATGTTGGTGTTGATGTTGATGTTGCTGTTGATGGTGGTGTTGATGGTGGTGTTGATGTTGCTGTTGATGGTGGTGTTGATGTTGCTGTTGATGTTGATGGTGGTGTTGATGTTGGTGTTGATGTTGATGGTGGTGTTGATGTTGATGTTGCTGTTGGTGTTGATGTTGCTGTTGATGGTGGTGTTGATGTTGCTGTTGATGGTGGTGTTGATGTTGCTGTTGATGTTGATGTTGGTGTTGATGTTGATGGTGGTGTTGATGTTGGTGTTGATGTTGCTGTTGATGTTGATGGTGGTGTTGATGTTGATGGTGGTTTTGATGTTGGTGCTGGTGTTAATGTTGGTGGTGTTGTTGATAGTGATGTTAATGTTGATGGTGGTGATGATAGTGATGTTAATGTTGGGGATGGTGTTGTTGATAGTGATGTTAATGTTGATGGTGGTGATGATAGTGATGTTAATGTTGATGTTGATGGTGGTGGTGTTGATAGTGATGTTAATGTTGGTGGTGGTGTTGTTGATAGTGATGTTAATGTTGATGGTGGTGATGATAGTGATGTTAATGTTGGGGATGGTGTTGATAGTGATGTTAATGTTGATGGTGGTGATGATAGTGATGTTAATGTTGATGTTGATGGTGGTGGTGTTGATAGTGATGTTAATGTTGGTGGTGGTGGTGTTGATAGTGATGTTAATGTTGGTGGTGGTGTTGTTGATAGTGATGTTAATGTTGGTGGTGGTGTTGTTGATAGTGATGTTAATGTTGGTGGTGTTGATGATAGTGATGTTAATGTTGATGTTGATGGTGGTGGTGTTGATAGTGATGTTAATGTTGGTGATGTTGATGATAGTGATGTTAATGTTGATGTTGATGGTGGTGGTGTTGATAGTGATGTTAATGTTGGTGATGTTGATGATAGTGATGTTAATGTTGATGTTGATGGTGGTGGTGTTGATAGTGATGTTAATGTTGGTGGTGGTGTTGTTGATAGTGATGTTAATGTTGGTGGTGGTGTTGTTGATAGTGATGTTAATGTTGGTGGTGTTGATGATAGTGATGTTAATGTTGGTGGTGGTGTTGTTGATAGTGATGTTAATGTTGGTGGTGTTGTTGATAGTGATGTTAATGTTGGTGGTGGTGTTGTTGATAGTGATGTTAATATTGGTGGTGTTGATGATAGTGATGTTAATGTTGATGTTGATGGTGGTGGTGTTGATAGTGATGTTAATGTTGGTGATGTTGATGATAGTGATGTTAATGTTGATGGTGGTGGTGTTGATAGTGATGTTAATGTTGGTGATGTTGATGATAGTGATGTTAATGTTGATGTTGATGGTGGTGGTGTTGATAGTGATGTTAATGTTGGTGGTGGTGTTGTTGATAGTGATGTTAATATTGATGTTGATGGTGGTGTTGTTGATAGTGATGTTAATGTTGGTGATGTTGATGATAGTGATGTTAATGTTGATGTTGATGGTGGTGTTGTTGATAGTGATGTTAATGTTGGTGGTGGTGTTGTTGATAGTGATGTTAATATTGGTGATGTTGATGATAGTGATGTTAATGTTGATGTTGATGGTGGTGTTGTTGATAGTGATGTTAATGTTGGTGATGTTGATGATAGTGATGTTAATGTTGATGTTGATGGTGGTGGTGTTGATAGTGATGATGTTGGTATGTTGATGATTGGTTAATGTTGTGTTGGTGGTGGTCGTGTTGATAGTGATGTTAATGTTGGTGGTGGTGTTGTTGATGGTGATGTGTTGTTGATGATAGTGATGTTAATGTTGATGTTGATGGTGGTGTTGTTGATAGTGATGTTAATGTTGGTGGTGGTGTTGTTGATAGTGATGTTAATATTGGTGATGTTGATGATAGTGATGTTAATATTGGTGATGTTGATGATAGTGATGTTAATGTTGATGTTGATGGTGGTGTTGTTGATAGTGATGTTAATATTGGTGGTGTTGATGATAGTGATGTTAATATTGGTGATGTTGATGATAGTGATGTTAATGTTGGTGGTGGTGTTGATGATGATGGTGTTGATGGTGGTGGTGTTGATGGTGGTGGTGTTGATGATGGTGGTGGTGATGTTGGTCGTGTTGATTGTGGTGGTGTTGATGATGATGGTGTTGATGGTGGTGGTGTTGATGATGGTGGTGCTGATGTTGGTCGTGTTGATTGTGGTGGTGTTGATGATGATGGTGTTGATGGTGGTGGTGTTGATGATGGTGGTGCTGATGTTGGTCGTGTTGATGGTGGTGGTGTTGATGATGATGGTGTTGATGGTGGTGGTAGTGATGGTGCTGCGTGTGCTGTATTATATTCAGTCTTAATATCTGGGTGCCACTTTATCCTCCTTGTGATTCTGCTGCAGTATACTCCAGGTATAATGTAAGGAGGTTTATAACTGCTAAAAACCTCCCTACATTATACCTGGAAGGTATACTCCAGGTATAATGTAAGGAGGTTTATAACTTCTAAAAACCTCCCTACATTATACCTGGAAGGTATACTCCAGGTATAATGTAAGGAGGTTTATAACTTCTAAAAACCTCCCTACATTATACCTGGAAGGTATACTCCAGGTATAATGTAAAGAGGTTTATAACTTCTAAAAACCTCCCTACATTATACCTGGAAGGTATACTCCAGGTATAATGTAAAGAGGTTTATAACTTCTAAAAACCTCCCTACATTATACCTGGAAGGTATACTCCAGGTATAATGTAAAGAGGTTTATAACTTCTAAAATCCTCCCTACATTATACCTGGAAGGTATACTCCAGGTATAATGTAAAGAGGTTTATAACTTCTAAAATCCTCCCTACATTATACCTGGAAGGTATACTCCAGGTATAATGTAAAGAGGTTTATAACTTCTAAAAACCTCCCTACATTATACCTGGAAGGTATACTCCAGGTAAAATGTAAAGAGGTTTATAACTTCTAAAAACCTCCCTACATTATATCTGGAAGGTATACTCCAGGTATAATGTAAGGAGGTTTATAACTTCTAAAAACCTCCCTACATTATACCTGGAAGGTATAATGTACGTACCTGTGTGTGATACACCACCATGACGGGTCTTTCCCGTTCACCTTTGAAAGTTCAGCATCTGTACTTGCTGAGATTGTCAGGTGTGTAGACGTTCTGTCATCTTGACAGGTGTAGAGGCGTTCTGTCATCTTGACAATTGTAGAGGCGTTCTGTCATCTTGGCAGGTGTAGAGGCGTTCTGTCATCTTGGCAGGTGTAGAGGCGTTCTGTCATCTTGGCAGGTGTAAAGGCGTTCTGTCATCTTAGCAGGTGTAGAGGCGTTCTGTCATCTTGGCAGGTGTAGAGGCGTTCTGTCATCTTGGCAGGTGTAGAGGCGTTCTGTCATCTTGGCAGGTGTAAAGGCGTTCTGTCATCTTTTCATTTGTAGAGGCGTCCTGTCATCTTGGCAGGTGTAGAGGCGTTCTGTCATCTTGACAGGTGTAGAGGCGTTCTGTCATCTTGGCAGGTGTAGAGGCGTTCTGTCATCTTGACAGGTGTAGAGGCGTTCTGTCATCTTGGCAGGTGTAGAGGCGTTCTGTCATGGCAGGTGTAGAGGCGTTCTGTCATCTTGAGAATTGTAGAGGCGTTCTGTCATCTTGGCAGGTGTAGAGGCGTTCTGTCATCTTGGCAGGTGTAGAGGCGTTCTGTCATCTTGACAGGTGTAGAGGCTTTCTGTCATCTTGACAGGTGTAGAGGCGTTCTGTCATCTTGACAGGTGTAGAGGCGTTCTGTCATCATCTCATCTCTTCCTCTCTCCTTTTTTTCCATCCCATTGTGCTTATTCCCCATTCGTATTTTCCTTGAATTCGGGTCCGCATCTCATTTTATATTAACGGTGATTTATAGAATAATTTCCCGTTGACCAGAGTTTGTGTAAATTTATCGAGACCAAAAATTCCACCGACGGGATTCGTTTGTAAATAAACTGATGCGGCAGTCGCAGGAACCCTTAACACCCACCCAAACACTAGATAAAGATTATGATACAATTTGATAGATTTACACCGTAGAAATTTCCCGTTTGTGTGCATTGTGTATGTTCTTAACGGAGAATTCTTTTATGCGGTCTGCGTTCCTTTATTGACGTTTGTTAAGATATTAAAAGCTGGTGTGGAGCCTCTTGTTTACCCTAATTAAGCCTAGTCACATACTTAGGTTTGGTAACGTTTGCCAGGAAATAGGATAGTGCTTCCTGAGGTGGGTCTTAGTCATTTGGAGCTTTTGGCCATCTGACCGAGGCCTTCCATTGGCTTACCCCTTCACCCTGGTCACATACTCTTGTGTTAATTTACACTCTCCCTATTTCCCCTTACTCGTATACCCTATTTTTCTGGTAAATATTATTATCAACACGTCCTCTTAAGAAACAGTTGGAATTGTGACTGTTTATGAACAGTCACTCCGTTACTGTTTATCAACCGTTTTCTTTGATGCCAGAAAAATAGTAAGTGATCTCATTTTCTGTAAGTAAACATATGTGACTACTTCACTGTTAATATGTGACTGATGTTAAGTTAGGTTAATGTAACCTGACTTGTCTTAAGATGTTTCACTTGTTAACCTGTAGTTAAAACCTTCTTTAGTGGGATTACGCCTGGCAACGTTGGGGTAACTTGATGACACATGAGTGGTGTCACCACTGGAAGTTAGTGGCACAGTGCCACCACTAGTGTCGCTTCCGGAATTTAGTGGCACAGTGCCACCACCAGTGTCACCACCGAAAGTTAGTAGCACAGTGCCACCACTATTGTCATCACCACTGTTGCCGCCACCGGAGGAGTTAGTAGCACAGTGCTACCACCGGAAGAGTTAGTGTCATAGTGCCAAAACCGGAAGTTAGTGGAACAGTGCCACCACTAATGTTACCACCACCATCAGTTAACACTAGCGCTGTCCTCTCTCCAGTGCCACTCTTCCCCATTGCCACCACCACTAGTAGTGTCCACCCCTCAGTGCCTCCCCTCTCTTATTATTATTAAAGATTCGCCGGTATTCTCCCGGCCCGGGCCTTTTCCAAGTGGTGGCCCGGCCTTGGCTCCCTCTTTAGGGAGTGTCTGAGACCTAAGTCTCCCATGGGAGGAGGCACAAGTACCTCCTCATCTTTGGGACTAACTGTCCCCAGGCCTAGCCACAAGCTAGGCCTCTCTGGTCTGCCATCCCCGCCCCAAGGGGGCAAATGGGAATGACAGTCTTATGAGCTAAAGGCTCGGACTCAGGCACCTACCCTACCCTAGAAGGGTTAGGCATGGTATCGATACCTCCCCTCTCCTTAGGTTTCACATCACTGCCACACTAGAGCTGTCCTCACTCCAGTAACACCTTCAGTCTTACACCACTAGTGCCACTCCTATTATTATCACCAACAATACCAGCTGCCAGTACCTCCCCTCGTTGACAACGCCACCCAACCAAGTCCACCCCACCAGTACCACTCGTCAGTGCCACCCTGAGTGCCCTCTTCTCACAACTTCCTCTTTCATGTAATAGATAGAAAATATCACCCTGGACTTTGGAGGATTTCCCCTGCACACTGACGTTCCTCCCTGCCATGGCAGGGAAAAGTCTTTCTCAGCGGAACCACAAAATGCAAGGAATTTGAATTCTTATTTCGATGGCGGGGAATTTTTACGTAAAGTGTGTACTAGTTTGTCGGTAAATTGTGTTGACACTAAGCTCGAGGACACTCAGGGGCTTTACTCTTCAAAAGACCTTGCTATGATTACAGGACGGAGGTTCGAACCTTCATCTTCTGTCGGTCATGGCCCCATCAAGGAAGGCTCCTTGACGCTGGTGAGGGGCTCTTGATCTAGGGAATTGGATCTGTGCTCCAGTTCCCTGAATTAAGCCTGAATGCCTTCCATCCCCCCATAGGCGCTGTATAATCCTACGGGTTTAGTGCTTCCCCCTTGATTATAATAATAATAATGTCGGTCATGGTTCACGATAACTCTTAATCTAGGTAAAAGTAGATAGTTTTAAACTGCAGGAAGCCTCGGTATGGACTTTCGAGTACTCTGCTATCTTTGTACTCTCATGTACTGCTTGTACTGGACTACCCATTTAAGTTTGTTTAGTCACAGGTACACATAAGTACAGTTTTTATGCATAGTGTAAACTACCTAGGATAACGGTGGAAAAATGAACACAGATGCAATATAATGCGATCATCAAGTAACAAACCGATGTACCTGGGTGCGTCTCAGATGCAGCCTACACAACATTCTCCACCTGACTCTCCACACTATACACACTCGTGTACTCTTTACCCAGGTAGATATGTTTGTGACTTGATAAAACCCACTGTGTGGGCGAAACGTAGTCAGTATTATTATTGTACTGCATTTGTGTTTATTTTTCCATCGTATTGGTATTTTTATACCTTTTGTCTCCATCTAGGAGAGCCGAAGAAAAATAGGTCAGTCAGAGTGACTTATTTCCAGTGTGTGTGTGTTGAAAAGAAATTCTTTAAATCTCCTCTAAATTATCGTTGGAGGGAAAAAAAAACTGATGTATCGTTCGCTCGATAGTCATTACGAAATAATGTAGTTACCCATGAGAGGCAGGTTACTGTACGTAGCTCCTGCTGCTTCCGTTTGTTTATATCGTTAAGTTTTTGCTCAGTAGTGGGTGTATAAGTCTTGTCAAACTGGGTTTGTTCTTGGTGACATTGTTGTTGGTCTGTTGTTGGTCTGTTGTTGGTCTGTTTGGTAGCTTATGTGTGAAGTGCGTCCAGTTTATTCTTGGTGACATTGTTGGGGTCTGTTGTTGGTCTGTTTGGTAGCTTATGTGTGAAGTGCGTCCAGTTTATTCTTGGTGACATTGTTGGGGTCTGTTGTTGGTCTGTTTGGTAGCTTATGTGTGTAGTGCGTCCAGTTTATTCTTGGTGACATTGTTGGGGTCTGTTGTTGGTTTGTTTGGTAGCTTATGTGTGTAGTGCGTCCAGTTTATTCTTGGTGACATTGTTGGGGTCTGTTGTTGGTTTGTTTGGTAGCTTATGTGTGAAGTGCGTCCAGTTTATTCTTGGTGACATTGTTGGGGTCTGTTGTTGGTCTGTTTGGTAGCTTATGTGTGAAGTGCGTCCAGTTTATTCTTGGTGACATTGTTGGGGTCTGTTGTTGGTTTGTTTGGTAGCTTATGTATGTAGTGCGTCCAGTTTATTCTTGGTGACATTGTTGGGGTCTGTTGTTGGTCTGTTTGGTAGCTTATGTATGTAGTGCGTCCAGTTTATTCTTGGTGACATTGTTGGGGTCTGTTGTTGGTCTGTTTGGTAGCTTATGTGTGTAGTGCGTCCAGTTTATTCTTGGTGACATTGTTGGGGTCTGTTGTTGGTCTGTTTGGTAGCTTATGTGTGTAGTGCGTCCAGTTTATTCTTGGTGACATTGTTGGGATCTGTTGTTGGTCTGTTTGGTAGCTTATGTGTGTAGTGCGTCCAGTTTATTCTTGGTGACATTGTTGGGGTCTGTTGTTGGTCTGTTTAGTAGTTTATGTGTGTAGTGCGTCCAGTTTATTCTTGGTGACATTGTTGGGGTCTGTTGTTGGTTTGTTTGGTAGCTTATGTGTGAAGTGCGTCCAGTTTATTCTTGGTGACATTGTTGGGGTCTGTTGTTGGTCTGTTTAGTAGTTTATGTGTGTAGTGCGTCCAGTTTATTCTTGGTGACATTGTTGGGGTCTGTTGTTGGTTTGTTTGGTAGCTTATGTGTGAAGTGCGTCCAGTCTGCAGTACGCCTCATGCTTGGCAAGAGTTTGTATACTTGTGTCAGGTACTATTGCACTTTTTTTGTTGTTATTTTTGTACCAGGTAGTATCGAGTTTGTACATTACGTCACAAACTGGAACTGTGCTGGCGATCACTGGATCACATTACGTCACAAACTGGAACTGTGCTGGCGATCACTGGATCACATTACGTCACAAACTGGAACTGTGCTGGCGATCACTGGATCGCATTTGACCAGCCTCCGTCACAAGGTGGCGGTGGCAGGGTTCCTGGAGCAACATGCAGCGCCTGGCTGTATACCTGGAGAGGGTTTGGGGGTCACCTCCCCTGCGGCCCGGTCTGTGACCAGCCTCTCTCTCTCTCTCTCTCTCTCTCTCTCTCTCTCTCTCTCTCTCTCTCTCTCTCTCTCTCTCTCTCTCTCTCTCTCTCTCTCTCTCTCCTACTTCAGTTCTTCAAGTCCTTGGCATAAATTTATCAAACTTCAAAAAGAACCTGACTCTTGGGAATGATTGACTGCTGGAGTAGACCTGACCAGAAGTCATCTCACGGACTGACTGCTGGAGTAGACCTGACCAGAAGTCATCTCACGGATTGACTGCTGGAGTAGACCTGACCAGAAGTCATCTCACGGACTGACTGCTGGAGTAGACCTGACCAGAAGTCATCTCACGGATTGACTGCTGGAGTAGACCTGACCAGAAGTCATCTCACGGACTGACTGCTGGAGTAGACCTGACCAGAAGTCATCTCACGGATTGACTGCTGGAGTAGACCTGACCAGAAGTCATCTCACGGATTGACTGCTGGAGTAGACCTGACCAGAAGTCATCTCACGGACTGACTGCTGGAGTAGACCTGACCAGAAGTCATCTCACGGACTGACTGCTGGAGTAGACCTGACCAGAAGTCATCTCACGGACTGACTGCTGGAGTAGACCTGACCAGAAGTCATCTCACGGACTGACTGCTGGAGTAGACCTGACCAGAAGTCATCTCACGGACTGACTGCTGGAGTAGACCTGACCAGAAGTCATCTCACGGACTGACTGCTGGAGTAGACCTGACCAGAAGTCATCTCACGGATTGACTGCTGGAGTAGACCTGACCAGAAGTCATCTCACGGACTGACTGCTGGAGTAGACCTGACCAGAAGTCATCTCACGGACTGACTGCTGGAGTAGACCTGACCAGAAGTCATCTCACGGATTGACTGCTGGAGTAGACCTGACCAGAAGTCATCTCACGGACTGACTGCTGGAGTAGACCTGACCAGAAGTCATCTCACGGACTGACTGCTGGAGTAGACCTGACCAGAAGTCATCTCACGGACTGACTGCTGGAGTAGACCTGACCAGAAGTCATCTCACGGATTGACTGCTGGAGTAGACCTGACCAGAAGTCATCTCACGGACTGACTGCTGGAGTAGACCTGACCAGAAGTCATCTCACGGATTGACTGCTGGAGTAGACCTGACCAGAAGTCATCTCACGGATTGACTGCTGGAGTAGACCTGACCAGAAGTCATCTCACGGACTGACTGCTGGAGTAGACCTGACCAGAAGTCATCTCACGGATTGACTGCTGGAGTAGACCTGACCAGAAGTCATCTCACGGACTGACTGCTGGAGTAGACCTGACCAGAAGTCATCTCACGGATTGACTGCTGGAGTAGACCTGACCAGAAGTCATCTCACGGACTGACTGCTGGAGTAGACCTGACCAGAAGTCATCTCACGGACTGACTGCTGGAGTAGACCTGACCAGAAGTCATCTCACGGACTGACTGCTGGAGTAGACCTGACCAGAAGTCATCTCACGGATTGACTGCTGGAGTAGACCTGACCAGAAGTCATCTCACGGACTGACTGCTGGAGTAGACCTGACCAGAAGTCATCTCACGGATTGACTGCTGGAGTAGACCTGACCAGAAGTCATCTCACGGATTGACTGCTGGAGTAGACCTGACCAGAAGTCATCTCACGGACTGACTGCTGGAGTAGACCTGACCAGAAGTCATCTCACGGATTGACTGCTGGAGTAGACATGACCAGAAGTCATCTCACGGACTGACTGCTGGAGTAGACCTGACCAGAAGTCATCTCACGGATTGACTGCTGGAGTAGACCTGACCAGAAGTCATCTCACGGACTGACTGCTGGAGTAGACCTGACCAGAAGTCATCTCACGGACTGACTGCTGGAGTAGACCTGACCAGAAGTCATCTCACGGACTGACTGCTGGAGTAGACCTGACCAGAAGTCATCTCACGGACTGACTGCTGGAGTAGACCTGACCAGAAGTCATCTCACGGACTGACTGCTGGAGTAGACCTGACCAGAAGTCATCTCACGGACTGACTGCTGGAGTAGACCTGACCAGAAGTCATCTCACGGACTGACTGCTGGAGTAGACCTGACCAGAAGTCATCTCACGGACTGACTGCTGGAGTAGACCTGACCAGAAGTCATCTCACGGACTGACTGCTGGAGTAGACCTGACCAGAAGTCATCTCACGGACTGACTGCTGGAGTAGACCTGACCAGAAGTCATCTCACGGACTGACTGCTGGAGTAGACCTGACCAGAAGTCATCTCACGGACTGACTGCTGGAGTAGACCTGACCAGAAGTCATCTCACGGACTGACTGCTGGAGTAGACCTGACCAGAAGTCATCTCACGGACTGACTGCTGGAGTAGACCTGACCAGAAGTCATCTCACGGACTGACTGCTGGAGTCTCCGTTACTTTGTATTATGGAGTATTTTGTATAATTCTTCAGTGAAGGTTTAACTCCATGGAGTGTAGCTGGGAGTTCCCCTCCTTTCTCTCTCTCTCTCTCTCTCTCTCTCTCTCTCTCTCTCTCTCTCTCTCTCTCTCTCTCTCTCTCTCTCTCTCTCTCTCTCTCTCTCTCTCTCTTTTTTACACAGGGTTTGACAAGGTTAAGGATCTCTCTCTCTCTCTCTCTCTCTTTTTTTATTTCCTCTATTTTCCTTCCATCTCTCATTCCCCTCCCCCTATCTCGCCTTTCTTCAGGTGTCCCGTAGCCCGATTGCTAGCGCATTCAGCTCACAGTGAGGTCCTTAGTTCGATCCCCGGCACGGCTGAAAACATTAGGACGTGTTTCCTTAAGATACCTGCTGACCATGTTCACCTAGCAGTAAAATAGGTACCTGGGTGTTAGTGGCCTGGTGTGGGTCGCATCTTCGGGACAAAATTGACCTAATTTGCCCGAAATGTTCTGTATAACAAGCGACTTTCATGTCAGCTATGATCTGTTAAGTTGTTATGTACTTGTACAAATATAGATATTATTATTATTATTATTATTATTATTATTATTATTATTATTATTATTATTATTATTATTATTATTATTATTATTACTATTATTATTACTATTATTATTATTATTATTATTATTATTATTACTATTATTACTATTATTATTATTATTATTATTATTATTATTATTATTATTATTTTCACTCAGTCTTTCTCTGTCTCTTTCTTCTTCAATATATCTTCTTCCCTCCATCTCTTCGTTTTCCCCCACCCCCTTTTTTTTCTCTCCCTTTCTCTCCCTCTAACTTTCCATTTCGCTCGTTGTTTCTTGTCACTATCAACTTGTCCTGGTGGTCTCGTTTGAGACACTTGACACTCCACTAACCTATTGTCACCCTGAATTACGGGGATATTTTCCCTTTCGTCAAAATTTTCTGTTGACCTGTAGTCTCGGAAGAATTATCTCTGTAACAGCCGCTAGCAGCAATAACCTGGTTGAACAGATTAGTAAAGAAGCCTTCCCTACCCCTGCCCCTCTCTCTCCTTGCCTCCTTTCATTCTCCTCTCTTCTCTCCCTCTCTCCCTCAGCTAGGAGAGTAACACTAGCATGGACACCGAGCTTACAAAATTCCCTCGTAATATACAAGCATTTTCTGCTGCGATTTCCTCTTGTTTCCTCTAAACCAGTAATAATAATAATAATAATAATAATAATAATATTATTATTATTATTATTATTATTATTATTTGAGTATTCACGGGAAGCGCTAAGACCGATGATTGTACACGACCTCCAGGGTAACTAATTCTGTCTAGAATCGTTCTCACTCCTGGATAACTAATTTCACCAAGAATCGTTCTCACTCCTGGATAACTAATTTCACCAAGAATCGTTCTCACTCCTGGAAAACTAATTTCACCAAGAATCGTTCTCACTCCTGGATAACTAATTTCACCAAGAATCGTTCTCACTCCTGGAAAACTAATTTCACCAAGAATCGTTCTCACTCCTGGATAACTAATTTCACCAAGAATCGTTCTCACTCCTGGATAACTAATTTCACCAAGAATCGTTCTCACTCCTGGATAACTAATTTCACCAAGAATCGTTCTCACTCCTGGATAACTAATCTCACCAAGATTGCAGTAGAAAATTGCTTAATTTTTCAGTGAGAAGTTCCTCTATTGAACTGAATTTCAGGAATCGTAATGTTTTGTAGCAAACTTTAAGCAGGACACCCGGGGAGGGTGAATCATTTGGTTTCATCAAGGATCAAAGTGAAGAGAGAGAGAGATAGAGAGAGAGAGAGAGAGAGAGAGAGGGAGAGAGAGAGAGAGTTGTGTGTATGGTGCAGTGTTTATGTAGTGTGTTGTAGTTGATAAGTAAGACACATGTGCAACAGTCAGGTATCTTTGTTCCGAAATGTTTCGCCTACACAGTAGGCAGCATCTTGGTTCAGAGGACATTTACATAACCTTCACAGTTACTACTACTACTACTACCACTACCACTGACCCATCCCTTGGGCATGACTTACTTCCACTGGGGAATCCTGCCTACCAGTGACTGCCCTCGTCTGCTACCCGACCCTTTCTACCTGACGCCAGTATATAAGCGCCAGCCTTCTTGCCTGTGCTCCAGAATCTTCACGACTACGGTGCTCTTCACAACTCTAAGGCTGAGGGACTGATTATCTCATCTTTTGTATATAGTTCTTCTGTCTTCCAATCATGTCCTTGAATTTGTATTGATGAAGCCACTGGATGGCGAAACAACAAAGATACCCAGATGTTGCACATGTGTCTCAATTGTGTTCTTCAGTCGAGTATAGAAAGGCAGCAGAAACAGTAGTTACCAGTTGTCAAAGGCACTTGCCGTTAGACACTTGAACTGTTTTGTGTTTATGTGTTTGTGTGTGTGTCTGTGGAAAATGAGAGAGGCTAGGATAAGAAGGATAAGGATGTGGAGGAGGAAGAGGATAAAAAGTGGTAGGGGAGATGAGAGGATGTCATTGACAGCTGTGGAGAGATTACTTCACTCACATGGATGCTGCCAGCTGTTGTTATACAGTGGTAACACCAGCAGTGTGTTGCTACACCACTCTGTATGAGAGTTGCACAGTGGTAACACCAGCAGTGTGTTGCTACACCACTCTGTATGATAGTTACACAGTGGTAACACCAGCAGTGTGTTGCTACACCACTCTGTATGAGAGTTGCACAGTGGTAACACCAGCAGTGTGTTGCTACACCACTCTGTATGCACTGTGTTGAGTGATGCACAGTGGTAACACCAGGTAACACCAGCAGTTGCTACACACTCTGTATGATGCTAACACCAGCAGTGTGTGGCTACACTACTCTGTATGATAGTTACACAGTGGTAACACCAGCAGTGTGTTGCTACACCATTCTGTATGAGAGTTTCTATACCATTCTATATGATGTTACACAGTGGTAACACCAGCTACACCACTCATGATAGTACACAGTGGTAACACCAGCAACACCACTGTATGAGAGTTGCACAGTGGTAACACCAGCACTGTGTTGCTACACCATTCTGTATGATGCTACCAGCCACTCTGTAGTGAGTGTGTTGAGTTGCACAGTGGTAACACCAGCAGTGTGTTGCAACACCACTCTGTATGATAGTTACACAGTGGTAACACCAGCAGTGTGTTGCTACACCACTGTATGAGAGTTGCACAGTGGTAACACCAGCAGTGTGTTGCTACACCACTGTATGAGAGTTGCACAGTGGTAACACCAGCAGTGTGTTGCTACACCACTGTATGAGAGTTGCACAGTGGTAACACCAGCAGTGTGTTGCTACACCACTCTGTATGAGAGTTACACAGTGGTAACACCAGCACTGTGTTGCTACACCACTCTGTATGATAGTTACACAGTGGTAACACCAGCAGTGTGTTGCTACACCACTCTGTATGATAGTTACACAGTGGTAACACCAGCACTGTGTTGCTACACCATTCTGTATGATAGTTACACAGTGGTAACACCAGCACTGTGTGGCTACACTACTCTGTATGATAGTTGCACAGTGGTAACACCAGCAGTGTGTTGCTACACTACTCTGTATGATAGTTACACAGTGGTAACACCAGCAGTGTGTTGCTACACCATTCTGTATGATAGTTACACAGTGGTAACACCAGCAGTGTGTTGCTACACCATTCTGTATGATAGTTACACAGTGGTAACACCAGCAGTGTGTTGCTACACCACTCTGTATGATAGTTACACAGTGGTAACACCAGCACTGTGTTGCTACACCACTCTGTATGATAGTTACACAGTGGTAACACCAGCATTGTGTTGCTACACCGCTCTGTATGAGAGTTACACAGTGGTAACACCAGCACTGTGTTGCTACACCACTCTGTATGAGAGTTACACAGTGGTAACACCAGCACTGTGTTGCTACACCACTCTGTATGATAGTTACACAGTGGTAACACCAGCAGTGTGTTGCTACACTACTCTGTATGATAGTTGCACAGTGGTAACACCAGCAGTGTGTTGCTACACCATTCTGTATGATAGTTACACAGTGGTAACACCAGCACTGTGTTGCTACACCATTCTGTATGATAGTTACACAGTGGTAACACCAGCACTGTGTTGCTACACCACTCTGTATGATAGTTACACAGTGGTAACACCAGCAGTGTGTTGCTACACCACTCTGTATGAGAGTTGCACAGTGGTAACACCAGCACTGTGTTGCTACACCACTGTATGAGAGTTGCACAGTGGTAACACCAGCACTGTGTTGCTACACCACTCTGTATGATAGTTACACAGTGGTAACACCAGCAGTGTGTTGCTACGCTATTCTATATAGTTATTGTATACGATTTATATTATGATATATGTACCCGGAGGCAGGTACGTGAACTAGGAGCAAGAGTTATGTACCTGGAGCCAAGTACACGGACCCAGTACCTGGGACCAGGTATAGAGACCGTACACGAATCAGGTACAGAGACAAAGTACCGGGACCAAGTACACGGACCAGACACACGGACCAGGTACACGGACCAGATACACGGACCAAGCACACGGACCAGGTACACGGGCCAAGCACATGGACCAGGTACACGGACCAGGTACACGGACCAGGTACACGGACCAGGTACACGGACCAGATACACGGACCAGGTACACGGACCAGGCACACGGACCAGGTACACGGACCAGGCACACGGACCAGGTACACGGACCAAGCACATGGACCAGGTACACGGACCAGGCACACGGACCAGGTACACCGACCAGGCACACGGACCAGGCACACGGACCAGGTACACGGACCAGGTACATGACCAGGTATACGGACCAGGTACACGGACCAGGCACACGGACCAGGTACACGGACCAGGCACACAGACCAGGTACACGGACCAGGCACACGGACCAGGCACACGGACCAGGCGCACGGACCAGGTACACGGACCAGGCACACGGACCAGGCACATGGACCAGGTACACGGACCAGGCACACAGACCAGACACACGGACCAGGCACACGACCAGGTACACGGACCAGGTACACGGACCAGGCACACGGACCAGGTACACGGACCAGGCACATGGACCAGGCACACGGACCAGGTACACGGACCAGGCACACGGACCAGGCACACGGACCAGGTACACGGATCAGGTACACGACCAGGTACACGGACCAGGTACACGGACCAGGCACACGGACCAGGTACACGGACCAGGCACATGGACCAGGCACACGGACCAGGTACACGGACCAGGCACACGGACCAGGCATACGGACCAGGTACACGGATCAGGTACACGACCAGGTACACGGACCAGGTACACGGACCAGGCACACGGACCAGGCACACGGACCAGGTACACGGACCAGGCACACGGACCAGGTACACGGACCAGGCACACGGACCAGGTACACGGACCAGGCACACGGACCAGGCACACGGACCAGGTACACGGACCAGGCACACGGACCAGGCACACGGACCAGGCACACGGACCAGGTACACGGACCAGGCACACGGACCAGGTACACGGACCAGGCACACGGACCAGGCACACGGACCAGGCACACGGACCAGGCACACGGACCAGGCACACGGACCAGGCACACGGACCAGGCCAGCTCATCACTCTTCCCTCACACTCTCATAAAGTGTTTACAAAAATATATTCCGCCAGGAGATACAGGATAGATTGAGTTTCCGGTGTTGTGAATCAGGTGCGTCACTCTGGTGCTCTCGTAGTTACTGGTGTTGTGAATCAGGTGCGTCACTCTGGTGCTCTCGTAGTTACTGGTGTTGTGAATCAGGTGCGTCACTCTGGTGCTCTCGTAGTTACTGGTGTTGTGAATCAGGTGCGTCACTCTGGTGCTCTCGTAGTTACTGGTGTTGTGAATCAGGTGCGTCACTCTGGTGCTCTCGTAGTTACTGGTGTTGTGAATCAGGTGCGTCACTCTGGTGCTCTCGTAGTTACTGGTGTTGTGAATCAGGTGCGTCACTCTGGTGCTCTCGTAGTTACTGGTGTTGTGAATCAGGTGCGTCACTCTGGTGCTCTCGTAGTTACTGGTGTTGTGAATCGGGTGCGTCATATCACTCAGGTACTGTCGTAGTTACTGGTGTTGTGAATCAGGTTCGTCATATCACTCAGGTACTGTCGTAGTTACTGGTGTTGTGAATCAGGTGCGTCATATCACTCAGGTACTCCACTGTGTGGCGAAACGTTTCCTGAGTATAGGTACCCAAGTGTTGTACATGTGTCTATTTTATGAACCTGTCGGTTCTCTTAACCATTCATCTACCATCTTAGTTTGCAACCTAACCATATTGCAAACTGAGATTGTACATATATTGCAAGTTAACACCTGTGTATATAGCGAGAGATGTTTATGTCCCTCGGTGTATACAGTGAGAGGTGTGTATGTCCCTCTGTGTATACAGGGAGGGGTATGTCCCTCGGTGTATACAGTGAGGAGTATGTCCCTCGGTGTATACATTGAGGAGTATGTCCCTCGGTGTATACAGTGAGGAGTATGTCCCTCGGTGTATATAGTGAGGGATGTGTATGTCCCTCTGTGTATACAGGGAGGGGTATGTCCCTCGGTGTATACATTGAGGAGTATGTCCCTCGGTGTATACAGTGAGGAGTATGTCCCTCGGTATATATAGTGAGGGATGTGTATGTCCCTCTGTGTATACAGGCAGGGGTATGTCCCTCGGTGTATACAGTGAGTGATGTGTATGTCCCTCTGTGTATACAGGGAGGGGTATGTCCCTCGGTGTATAGAGTGAGGAGTATGTCCCTCGGTGTATACAGTGAGGAGTATGTCCCTCGGTGTATATAGTGAGTGATGTGTATGTCCCTCTGTGTATACAGGGAGGGGTATGTCCCTCGGTGTATAGAGTGAGGAGTATGTCCCTCGGTGTATACAGTGAGGAGTATGTCCCTCGGTGTATACAGTGAGAGGTGTGTATGTCCCTCTGTGTATACAGGGAGGGGTATGTCCCTCGGTGTATACAGCGAGGGGTATGTCCCTCGGTGTATACAGTGAGGAGTATGTCCCTCGGTGTATATAGTGAGGGATGTGTATGTACCTCGGTGTATACAGTGAGGGGTGTGTGTGTCCCTCGGTGTAAACAGTGAGGGGTGTGTATGTCCCTTGGTGTATACAGTGAGGGATATGTATATATTGAGGAGTGTGTATGTCTCTCAGTGTATATTCCCTGATAATTTGCTTTAAGTCCTATTTTGGATATTGAAGTGACCAGGTGACGTGCAGCCTTAATGACCCTCCTGTAGTCGACACACTTTAAACCCCATTAACCAACCAGTCAACCTGTCTTTCAACACAGATATAGCTGGTAGAGCGCAGCAGTAACATTACTACTACTACTGTTACTACTACTACTATTACTACTACTACTACTATTGCTACTACTACTACTATTGCTACTACTACTATTATTATTATTATTGCTACTACTGTTACTACTGCTATTACTACTACTACTACAATAGCAACATTTATACACATAATTTTCTCTGGTAGAGAACTACAACAACATACACAACATATACACACATATACATCTGGGAGTGAACAACAACAACAACAACAAACACACATTGCAGCTGCTCAATACATTTGCTTGTGCAAGGAACCATTCTCTTTAACTTTTACGTGGCGCTTTTGTGACCCTTATTATCATCACTACTGTGCTAATAATAATAGTAATAATAATAATAACAGTAAGTAAATGCATTTGGGTGGGTGGACGATCCAGAAAGTTATCCCCATGTTGCATCCCCATGTTGCACAGCCCCAGCCTCCTGCACGTCAGTGGACGCGGCTGGAATAGTGGCGAGTGCGGCGCAAGTTTGTGAGACAGTCAAGTAGCAGCACTGAAGGTAGGTCGGGAGAGTCATCCACTAGTCATCACATGGAAATTAGCGTTCACGATTCCACCCAGGACATATGTCGAGGTCGTCTTCGGTGAGTGAGCGCTGTTAGACAACCTTCTCCCCTCCCCCTCCAGGCTCTTTATTAATGACTGGAGGTGATATGGCTGGTCATTAAGGTGTTTGATGGTCGCCAGGGGTAGGGAGATGGGGGAGGTGTGGGTGTGGGGGGGGAGGTGTGGGTGTGGGGGGGAACTGTGGGTGTGGGGTGAGGTAGGACAGAATGTGGAAGTTTTCAGCACCGTGTGTCCTCTCTGTTGAAGGTGGGGGGGGGGGGGGGGTACTGTAGGTGTTCCAGGCTGTAATGAGATTATGATTCTCTCTCTCTCTCTCTCTCTCTCTCTCTCTCTCTCTCTCTCTCTCTCTCTCTCTCTCTCTCTCTCTCTTTCTTTCTCCCTCTCTCTCTACCGCGCACACACCAGTGAAGAGGGAGGCCTACGACCTGTGAAACGACCCCTGTAACCACATATAGATGAACACACATATACACGGGTCCAGAAACTGTGACTCGACGCCTGCAACCACAAATGAATACACACAGGTTTAACGTCTTTCGATAAGTGCTTAACAATCGGTAACCATTACGAGGAGAGAGAGAGAGAGAGAGAGAGAGAGAGAGAGGGAGACTATTCGTATGGGTGGTAGTTACCTTCAATTAGCACAGTACCTCGTTAATTGACTTAAATGTTGAGTTGATTCGGGACAGTTGAGTTAGTCTCGTTCTCCCTCACCGTATTGTGTTGATTCCTTGACTCCATCAGTCAGTTATGTTGTAGCATTGGATGGTTGCTGTCTAGTGTTACCGTTGGTGGTATGTTGGTTGCTGTCTAGTATTACTGTTAGTAGTGTGTTGGTTGATAGCAACCATCCAGGGAGACACTACCTGGATGGTTGCTGTCTAGTGTTACCGTTGGTGGTATGTTGGTTGCTGTCTAGTATTACTGTTAGTAGTGTGTTGGTTGATAGCAACCATCCAGGGAGACACTACCTGGATGGTTGCTGTCTAGTGTTACCGTTGGTGGTATGTTGGTTGCTGTCTAGTATTACTGTTAGTAGTGTGTTGGTTGATAGCAACCATCCAGGGAGACACTACCTGGATGGTTGCTGTCTAGTGTTACCGTTGGTTGTATGTTGGTTGCTGTCTAGTATTACTGTTAGTAGTGTGTTGGTTGATAGCAACCATCCAGGGAGACACTACCTGGATGGTTGCCGTCTAGTGTTACCGTTCGTGGTATGTTGGTTGCTGTCTAGTATTACTGTTAGTAGTGTGTTGGTTGATAGCAACCATCCAGGGAGACACTACCTGGATGGTTGCTGTCTAGTGTTACCGTTGGTTGTATGTTGGTTGCTGTCTAGTATTACTGTTAGTAGTGTGTTGGTTGATAGCAACCATCCAGGGAGACACTACCTGGATGGTTGCTGTCTAGTGTTACCGTTGGTGGTATGTTGGTTGCTGTCTAGTATTACTGTTAGTGGTGTGTTGGTTGATAGCAACCATCCAGGGAGACACTACCTGGATGGTTGCTGTCTACCAACATACTATCAATTTTTCAAGTATTTTACACACCCACCTGTCGCTCACACACCTGTATCATATACACCTGTCACTCATGCACTTGTATCATACGCACCTGTATCATACGCACCTGTCACTAACGCACCTGTCACTCACGCACCTGTCACTAACGCATCTGCATCATACGCACCTGTCACTAACGCACCTGTATCTCACACACCTGTATCTCAGGTGTTAAATGACTAAAGCTTCGTTCAGTTCGTTTACGCCAAACATCTTCAAATTGCGTCGTTCATTTTCGTACGCATTTCAGTGCGTCAGTTTCTTAACTGTCTCTAAGCCTACTCTGAAATTGTTTATTATTTTTTAAATTGAGAATATTACATAGATAACCCTCACATAGAGAGAGGAGCTTGCGACAACGTTTCGGTCCGACTGGGACCATTTACAAAGTCACAGTCGGACCGAAACGTCGTCGTTAAGTTATTTGTGTATTGTTCCAGTCACGGTATTGTGCCTTTTTTTTTCTTTGAGAGCATTGTTTCGCACGTGACCTTGTGAGCTAATGATCGCTGTTTAGTAATTAGATTAATTAGTGACGACTAAGGAGAAAGCTACCAACTCTTGTGGTTAAGGCGGTAATTGCTGGATACTTAATGACTGTTGATTACCGGGTAATTACGTCGTTAAGAGGTGTTATCCTGTTACATGACGGTGCTATCTTGTAACCTAAGAGTTGCTATAATGCCTACCTGTGTACCTCGTAGCGCAGTGGTCGTGCTATCCCACTTGTAACAGTAAGCACCCGGGTGGAACCCTGGGCGAGGGGAAGACGTGCAAGGGAGGTGTACTAATACCCGCAATACCTGTTAACATTGTCTATAAATTATCATGCTTTGATTTCAACACCTGTATACAGTCACTAAATGTACATAATCCCGTGTAAATTCTGTGTACAGGAAGGCCCCGCTTATACAGCAGGTTAGGTACCGGGCTACTGCTGTAAAGGCCTCACTTATACAGCGGGTTAGGTACCGGGCTACTGCTGTAAAGGCCTCGCTTACACAGCAGATTAGGTTCCGGTCTACTGCTGTAAAGGCCTCACTTATACAGCAGGTTAGGTTCTGGGCTACTGCTGTAAAGGCCTCACTTATACAGAAGGTTAGGTTCTGGGCTACTGCTATAAAGGCCTCATTTATACAGCAGGTTAGGTTCTGGGCTACTGCTATAAAGGCCTCACTTATACAGCAGGTTAGGTTCTGGGCTACTGCTATAAAGGCCCCGCTTACACAGCAGATTAGGTTCCGGGCTACTGCTGTAAAGGCCTCACTTATACAGCAGGTTAGGTTCTGGGCTACTGCTGTAAAGGCCTCACTTACACAGCAGATTAGGTTCCGGGCTACTGCTGTAAAGGCCTCACTTATACAGAAGGTTAGGTTCTGGGCTACTGCTATAAAGGCCTCACTTATACAGAAGGTTAGGTTCCGGGCTACTGCTATAAAGGCCTCACTTATACAGAAGGTTAGGTTCTGGGCTACTGCTGTAAAGGCCTTACTTACACAGCAGATTAGGTTCTGGGCTACTGCTGTAAAGGCCTTACTTACACAGCAGATTAGGTTCTGGGCTACTGCTGTAAAGGACTTACACAGCAGGTTAGGTTCTGGGCTACTGCTGTAAAGGCCTTACTTACACAGCAGATTAGGTTCTGGGCTACTGCTGTAAAGGCCTCACTTACACAGCAGGTTAGGTTCTGGGCTACTGCTGTAAAGGCCTCACTTACACAGCAGGTTAGGTTCTGGGCTACTGCTGTAAAGGCCTCACACAGCAGGTTAGGTTCTGGGCTACTGCTGTAAAGGCCTCACACAGCAGGTTAGGTTCCGGGCTTCTGCTGTAAAGGCCTCACTTACACAGCAGGTTAGGTTCTGGGCTACTGCTGCAAAGGCCTCACTTACACAGCAGGCTAGGTTCCGGGCTTCTGCTGTAAAGGCCTCACTTACACAGCAGGTTAGGTTCTGGGCTACTGCTGTAAAGGCCTCACTTACACATCAGGTTAGGTTCTGGGCTACTGCTGTAAAGGCCTCACTTACACAGCAGGTTAGGTTCTGGGCTACTGCTATAAAGGCCTCACTTACACAGCAGGTTAGGTTTCGGGCTACTGCTGTAAAGGCCTCACTTACACAGCAGGATAGGTTCTGGGCTACTGCTGTAAAGGCCTCACTTACACAGCAGGTTAGGTTTCGGGCTACTGCTGTAAAGGCCTCACTTACACAGCAGGTTAGGTTCTGGGCTACTGCTATAAAGGCCTCACTTACACAGCAGGTTAGGTTTCGGGCTACTGCTGTAAAGGCCTCACTTACACAGCAGGGTAGGTTCTGGGCTACTGCTATAAAGGCCTCACTTACACAGCAGGGTAGGCTCTGGGCTACTGCTATAAAGGCCTCACTTACACAGCAAGGTAGGTTCTGGGCTACAGCTATAAAGGCCTCACTTACACAGCAGGGTAGGTTCCGGGCTACTGCTATAAAGGCCTCACTTACACAGCAGGGTAGGTTCTGGGCTACTGCTATAAAGGCCTCACTTACACAGCAGGTTAGGTTCTGGGCTACTGCTGTAAAGGCCTCACTTACACAGCAGGGTAGGTTCTGGGCTACTGCTATAAAGGCCTCACTTACACAGCAGGTTAGGTTCTGGGCTACTGCTGTAAAGGCCTCACTTACACAGCAGGGTAGGTTCCGGGCTACTGCTATAAAGGCCTCACTTACACAGCAGGGTAGGTTCTGGGCTACTGCTATAAAGGCCTCACTTACACAGCAGGTTAGGTTCTGGGCTACTGCTGTAAAGGCCTCACTTACACAGCAGGCTAGGTTCCGGGCTTCTGCTGTAAAGGCCTCACTTACACAGCATGTTATGTTCTGGGCTACTGCTGCAAAGGCCTCACTTACACAGCAGGTTAGGTTTTGGGCTACTGCTGTAAAGGCCTCACTTACACAGCAGGGTAGGTTCTGGGCTACTGCTGTAAAGGCCTCACTTACACAGCAGGTTAGGTTCTGGGCTACTGCTGTAAAGGCCTCACTTACACAGAAGGTTAGGTTTTGGGCTACTGCTGTAAAGGCCTCACTTACACAGCAAGGTAGGTTCTGGGCTACTGCTATAAAGGCCTCACTTACACAGCAGGGTAGGTTCCGGGCTACTGCTATAAAGGCCTCACTTACACAGCAGGGTATGTTCCGGGCTACTGCTATAAAGGCCTCACTTACACAGCAGGGTAGGTTCTGGGCTACTGCTATAAAGGCCTCACTTACACAGCAGGTTAGGTTCTGGGCTACTGCTGTAAAGGCCTCACTTACACAGCAGGGTAGGTTCTGGGCTACTGCTGTAAGGGCCTCACTTACACAGCAGGGTAGGTTCTGGGCTACTGCTATAAAGGTCTCACTTACACAGCAGGGTAGGTTTCGGGCTACTGCTGTAAAGGCCTCACTTACACAGCAGGGTAGGTTCTGGGCTACAGCTATAAGGGCCTCACTTACACAGCAGGGTAGGTTCTGGGCTACTGCTGTAAAGGCCTCACTTACACAGCAGGGTAGGTTCTGGGCTACTGCTATAAAGGCCTCACTTACACAGCAGGTTGGTTCTGGGCTACTGCTGTAAAGGCCTCACACAGCAGGGTAGGTTCTGGGCTACTGCTATAAAGGCCTCACTTACACAGCAGGGTAGGTTCTGGGCTACTGCTATAAAGGCCTCACTTACACAGCAGGGTAGGTTCCGGGCTACTGCTGTAAAGGCCTCACTTACACAGCAGGGTAGGTTCTGGGCTACTGCTATAAAGGCCTCACTTACACAGCAGGTTAGGTTCTGGGCTACTGCTATAAAGGCCTCACTTACACAGCAGGGTAGGTTTCGGGCTACTGCTGTAAAGGCCTCACTTACACAGCACGGTAGGTTCTGGGCTACTGCTATAAAGGCCTCACTTACACAGCAGGGTAGGTTCTGGGCTACTGCTATAAAGGCCTCACTTACACAGCAGGTTAGGTTCTGGGCTACTGCTATAAAGGCCTCACTTACACAGCAGGGTAGGTTCCGGGCTACTGCTGTAAAGGCCTCACTTACACAGCAGGGTAGGTTCTGGGCTACTGCTGTAAAGGCCTCACTTACACAGCAGGGTAGGTTCTGGGCTACTGCTATAAAGGCCTCACTTACACAGCAGGTTAGGTTCTGGGTTACTGCTGTAAAGGCCTCACTTACACAGCAGGGTAGGTTCTGGGCTACTGCTGTAAAGGCCTCACTTACACAGCAGGGTAGGTTCTGGGCTACTGCTATAAAGGCCTCACTTACACAGCAGGTTAGGTTCTGGGCTACTGCTATAAAGGCCTCACTTACACAGCAGGGTAGGTTCTGGGCTACTGCTATAAAGGCCTCACTTACACAGCAGGTTAGGTTCTGGGCTACTGCTATAAAGGCCTCACTTACACAGCAGGTTAGGTTCTGGGCTACTTCTATAAAGGCCTCACTTACACAGCAGGTTAGGTTCTGGGTTACTGCTATAAAGGCCTCACTTACACAGCAGGTTAGGTTCTGGGTTACTGCTGTAAAGGCCTCACTTACACAGCAGGTTAGGTTCTGGGCTACTGCTGTAAAGGCCTCACTTATACAGCAGGTTAGGTTCTGGGCTACTGCTATAAAGGCCTCACTTACACAGCAGGTTAGGTTCTGGGCTACTGCTATAAAGGCCTCACTTACACAGCAGGTTAGGTTCCGGGCTACTGCTATAAAGGCCTCACTTACACAGCGGATTAGGTTCTGGGCTACTGCTGTAAAGGCCTCACTTACACAGCAGGGTAGGTTCCGGGCTACTGCTATAAAGGCCTCACTTACACAGCGGATTAGGTTCCGGGCTACTGCTATAAAGGCCTCACTTACACAGCAAGGTAGGTTCTGGGCTACTGCTATAAAGGCCTCACTTACACAGCAAGGTAGGTTCTGGGCTACTGCTATAAAGGCCTCACTTACACAGCAAGGTAGGTTCTGGGCTACTGCTATAAAGGCCTCACTTACACAGCAAGGTAGGTTCTGGGCTACTGCTATAAAGGCCTTACTTACACAGCAAGGTAGGTTCTGGGCTACTGCTATAAAGGCCTCACTTACACAGCAAGGTAGGTTCCGGGCTACTGCTATAAAGGCCTCACTTACACAGCAAGGTAGGTTCTGGGCTACTGCTATAAAGGCCTCACTTACACAGCAAGGTAGGTTCTGGGCTACTGCTATAAAGGCCTCACTTACACAGCAGGTTAGGTTCTGGGCTACTGCTATAAAGGCCTCACTTACACAGCAAGGTAGGTTCTGGGCTACTGCTATAAAGGCCTCACTTACACAGCAGGTTAGGTTCTGGGCTACTGCTATAAAGGCCTCACTTACACAGCAAGGTAGGTTCTGGGCTACTGCTATAAAGGCCTCACTTACACAGCAAGGTAGGTTCTGGGCTACTGCTATAAAGGCCTCACTTACACAGCAGGTTAGGTTCTGGGCTACTGCTATAAAGGCCTCACTTACACAGCAAGGTAGGTTCTGGGCTACTGCTATAAAGGCCTCACTTACACAGCAGGTTAGGTTCTGGGCTACTGCTATAAAGGCCTCACTTACACAGCAAGGTAGGTTCTGGGCTACTGCTATAAAGGCCTCACTTACACAGCAGGTTAGGTTCTGGGCTACTGCTATAAAGGCCTCACTTACACAGCAAGGTAGGTTCTGGGCTACTGCTATAAAGGCCTCACTTACACAGCAAGGTAGGTTCTGGGCTACTGTTATAAAGGCCTCACTTACACAGCAGGGTAGGTTCCGGGCTACTGTTATAAAGGCCTCACTTACACAGCAGGGTAGGTTCTGGGCTACTGTTATAAAGGCCTCACTTACACAGCGGATTAGGTTCTGGGCTACTGCTGTAAAGGCCTCACTTACACAGCAGGGTAGGTTCCGGGCTACTGCTATAAAGGCCTCACTTACACAGCGGATTAGGTTCCGGGCTACTGCTATAAAGGCCTCACTTACACAGCAAGGTAGGTTCTGGGCTACTGCTATAAAGGCCTCACTTACACAGCAAGGTAGGTTCTGGGCTACTGCTATAAAGGCCTCACTTACACAGCAAGGTAGGTTCTGGGCTACTGCTATAAAGGCCTCACTTACACAGCAAGGTAGGTTCTGGGCTACTGCTATAAAGGCCTCACTTACACAGCAAGGTAGGTTCTGGGCTACTGCTATAAAGGCCTCACTTACACAGCAAGGTAGGTTCCGGGCTACTGCTATAAAGGCCTCACTTACACAGCAAGGTAGGTTCTGGGCTACTGCTATAAAGGCCTCACTTACACAGCAAGGTAGGTTCTGGGCTACTGCTATAAAGGCCTCACTTACACAGCAGGTTAGGTTCTGGGCTACTGCTATAAAGGCCTCACTTACACAGCAAGGTAGGTTCTGGGCTACTGCTATAAAGGCCTCACTTACACAGCAAGGTAGGTTCTGGGCTACTGCTATAAAGGCCTCACTTACACAGCAGGTTAGGTTCCGGGCTACTGCTATAAAGGCCTCACTTACACAGCAGGTTAGGTTCCGGGCTACTGCTATAAAGGCCTCACTTACACAGCGGATTAGGTTCTGGGCTACTGCTATAAAGGCCTCACTTACACAGCAGGTTAGGTTCCGGGCTACTGCTATAAAGGCCTCACTTACACAGCAGGTTAGGTTCCGGGCTACTGCTATAAAGGCCTCACTTACACAGCGGATTAGGTTCCGGGCTACTGCTATAAAGGCCTCACTTACACAGCAGGGTAGGTTCTGGGCTACTGTTATAAAGGCCTCACTTACACAGCAGGGCAGGTTTCGGGCTACTGCTGTAAAGTGAAACATAGCCTTTTTTTTCACTTTCAAATAGATATAAAAGTCTGATAACATGTTTGCACTATTATGTACTATTAAGTGAGCAATAAAGCGAGGCCTGTCTGTACTTGTGAGACTGCAGTAACACAAGCTACTATTACTACTCCCCTCAAAGGAGGTTCCTTGACGCTGGTGAAGGGCTCTTGATCTAGGGAACTGGATCTGTGCTCCAGTTCCCTGAATTGAGCCTGAATACGTTCCATCTCCCCCCACACAGGCACTATATAATCCAACGGGTTTAACGCTCCCCATGATTATAATACTACCACTAGTTCTAGATTTAACTAACATGCAAGTCGTATGATTAGTTACCTGGAAATGCCATGCATGAAAAACGCACCAGTGAAAATAGGAAATTTAACCTGAGTGCTGTCATGTGCTGACACATGAAGATGTGTGTGTCAGCACATGAAAGCCTTCAGGTTTTCTCGTTTTCACAGTGGTATTTTTTTCATATTGGCAGTCACGTGTTTTATTGTGATTTCTTCCATTACATTGTGTTACACTCTGGGAATAGGACACAATGTAATAGTTAGATACTGTCAGAGAATGTAATTCTCACTTAATATTATGTCGTGAAAATCGTCATTAATAGCTAAAATGAAGATGTTCGGCTTTATATTATTTTGTGTCACTGCAGTTACCATGGTACTGTACAAGAATGGTATACAATACCAACAAAGTGAACTTAAGGCACATGTGCAACATCTGGGTATCTTTATTGTAGACGTTTCGCCATCCAGTGGCTTTATCAATACAAATTCCAGGACATAACTCGAAGACAGTAGAACTATATACAAAAGATGAGGTAATCAGTCCCTCAACCTTGGAGTTGGTGCGAAGAGCACCGTAGTCGTGGAGGTTCTGAAGCAGAAGCAAGGAGCCTGGCGCCTATATACTAACAGGTGGAAATGGGACGTATAGCTTATGCTTCAGAATCTCCACGACTACGGTGCTCCTCGCACAACTCCAAGGTTGAGGGACTGATTACCTCATCTTTTGTATATAGTTCTACTGTCTTCGAGTTATGTCCTGGAATTTGTATTGATAAAGCCACTGGATGGCGAAACGTCTACAATAAAGATACCCAGATGTTGCACATATCTCACGAAATCGTAATGACACAATTGCAAACAAACCATACCACGGGCGGGGATAGAACCCGCGATCAGAGAGTCTCAAAACACCAGACCGTCGCGTTAGCCACTGGACCAGCTAGCCACAGTAAGATTCGTCCAATTAAGTATAATTCTACACCATAGGAAGGTTAGCATAGGCACCACTGTGACCACAAATGCAAGTTTTTACAGACGAATCTCCAGCATTTGTGCATTCGTGGTCACAGTGGTTCCTATGCTAACCTTCCTATGGTGTAGAGATATACCTAGATGGACGAATCTTATTGTGGCTAGCTGGTCCAGTGGCTAACGCGACGGTCTGGAGTTTTGAGACTCTCTGATCGCGGGTTCTATCCCCGCCCGTGATATGGTTTGTTGCACATATGTCTTAATTTACCATGGTACTATAATTGTTTCCATTATTATTAGTATTAGTATTAGTATTATTATTACTATTATGATTAATGTAAATACAAAGGATCTGTTTTTTTTATGATATTAAGAGAACAAACAACTGATGGTGGGGAAACCATCAGGTTAACTACGGTTAACTGGTTTAAGGGTACTGCGGACGGAGTCGCGTGATCTGACCTGATGTCAGGTTAACAGACTCGGATTCAAGTAGTCTACTCCCTGGTCCAGCACTGAGTACACAACATATATCTATCCTCTGGTTGCTTGGTAAAGTTTCATGTTTCTTCGAGAAACAGAGTTTGAGGTGACTCCTAGTTTACTGAGTGTACTGTAGATGAATGGTTCAGAGAACCGACATGTTGATAAATTAGACACATATGCAACTCTTGGGTATCTTTATTGAGGAAAACGTTTCGCCATACAGTGGCTTCATCAGTCCATACGTAGGAGAAACTTGAAGAACAGGAGGAGAATGAGGTAATCAGTCCCTCAACCTTGAGTCGATGTGTTCAGTCCATCGATCTTGGACTGAACACATCGACTCAAGGTTGAGGGACTGATTACCTCATTCTCCTCCTGTTCTTCAAGTTTCTCCTACTGAGTGTATTGTTGGAAGACTGAGTTATTTATAGACTCGATCATTGTGCTGTCTTTTGAGGTATAAGTCTTTGAGACATTTGTCTTATGTCTCCTTTATTATAGAATAATGATATTGTCGTTGTGCATAACCACGATTAAACGTAGTTTGCAGTATCAGTATTGAGCCACTATTATTGACTTTATTATTATTAAAGATTCGCCGGTATTCTCCGAGCCCGGGCCTTGTCCAAGTGGTGGCCCGGCCTTGGCTCCCTCTTTAGGGAGTGTCTGAGACCTAAGTCTCCCATGGGAGGAGGCACAAGTACCTCCTCATCTTTGGGACCAACTGTCCCCAGGCCTAGCCACAAGCTAGGCCTCTCTGGTCTGCCATCCCCGCCCCAAGGGGGCAAATGGGAATGACAGTCTTATGAGCTAAAGGCTCGGACTCAGGCACCTACCCTACCCTAGAAGGGTTAGGCATGGTGTCGATCTATTGACTTTCTGTAGAAAGGTCTTTAGTGATGGTCATTATTCCATTTCATTGTTAGAAGAGATAATCTTATGCAATCTTTTGGATTGAATTTGAGATTTAGGACCATTATTTAAATGTCTTATAATCCGTCATTATATGTATAATGTGATATTTCCATTGAAATTATGTATATATAAATTCTTCAGGAGTTACATTAAAGTAAGATAATTGTACTTACAATATTAAAATACTAAAGTACTTTTGAATATAATTTAAGGAGAGAAGAAGAGAGTATTGTGATTAAATATTTTATCATTAAAGATCGTAATTTTTTATATTTGTTGGATTTTGTATCCTAGTTGTAATTAAAACGTTTTCTCTGTATACTAGAAGGATAACTAGGATAAACATTGCTCCACTACCTCGGTTGCCAGTAAGTGGCGATCTTAATTGCACGCTAAAATACTTCATGAGATTCATCCCAGAACTCCAGAAAATAATCTAATATCTTTACAAAACCCTTCCTCGTAACAACTGCATAAGTAGTGCCTTCTGTGCCTACATTTGTATGAGATTATGTATATGTAGTCTAACATCATGTGCATGAAATTGTGTATGTCTAAACTGACTTCTTCGAAACATACACAAATAACCCGCACATAAAAGAGAGAAGCTTACGACGACGATTCGGTCCGACTTGGACCATTGACAAAGTCACACTAACAGAGGTGGAGCAGGACGGCTATATATAGGCAGGAAGAGGTGGAGGTAGTAATAGTAGTGTGACTTTGTCAATGGTCCAAGTCGGACCGAAACGTCGTCGTAAGCTTCTCTCTTTTATGTGCGGGTTATTTGTGTATCGTTCCAGTCACGGTATTGTGCCTTTTTGTTATTTATATTCTTCGAAACACTCATTAGAAATACATGTATTATTTAAGAGGTTGTGGACAGTAAGGTTGTTCCAGTAACAGGTGGTTCTGGTCTTCACGGTTGTTGGTATTTTGATCCAGGATGGAATCTGGCGGCCATTTTAACGTTTTCACATTGATCATGACAGTTTAAGACTGACTCTGCGACTGTGATGGTCACCTTTGGCTTTGTTTGCCCTGAAATGGTTTCTTCTTGTTAGATTAAATTTTGCCACCGAAACTGCCAGGGTTTTGTGCACCCCATATCCATCCTGTGGATGGTAGTGGCTAGTTTGTGTACCCCGTATCCATCCGGTGGATGGTAGTGGCTAGTTTGTGTACCCCGTATCCATCCTGTGGATGGTAATGGCTAGTTTGTGTACCCCGTATCCATCCTGTGGATGGTAGTGGCTAGTTTGTGTACCCCGTATCCATCCTGTGGATGGTAGTGGCTAGTTTGTGTACCCCGTATCCATCCTGTGGATGGTAGTGGCTAGTTTGTGTACCCCGTATCCATCCTGTGGATGGTAGTGCCTAGTTTGTGTACCCCGTATCCATCCTGTGGATGGTAGTGGCTAGTTTGTGCACCCCATATCCATCCTGTGGATGGTAGTGGCTAGTTTATTGTGCAGCCCATATCCATCCTGTGGATGGTAGTGGCTAGTTTATTGTGCACCCCATATCCATCCTGTGGATGGTAGTGGCTAGTTTATTGTGCACCCCATATCCATCCTGTGGATGGTAGTGGCTAGTTTATTGTGCACCCCATATCCATCCTGTGGATGGTAGTGGCTAGTTTGTGTACCCCGTATCCATCCTGTGGATGGTAGTGGCTAGTTTATTGTGTACCCCATATCCATCCTGTGGATGGTAGTGGCTAGTTTATTGTGCACCCCATATCCATCCTGTGGATGGTAGTGGCTAGTTTATTGTGCACCCCATATCCATCCTATGGATGGTAGTGGCTAGTTTATTGTGTACCCCATATCCATCCTGTGGATGGTAGTGGCTAGTTTATTGTGCACCCCATATCCATCCTGTGGATGGTAGTGGCTAGTTTATTGTGCACCCCATATCCATCCTGTGGATGGTAGTGGCTAGTTTATTGTGCACCCCATATCCATCCTGTGGATGGTAGTGGCTAGTTTATTGTGTACCCCATATCCATCCTGTGGATGGTAGTGGCTAGTTTATTGTGCACCCCATATCCATCCTGTGGATGGTAGTGGCTAGTTTATTGTGCACCCCATATCCATCCTGTGGATGGTAGTGGCTAGTTTATTGTGCACCCCATATCCATCCTGTGGATGGTAGTGGCTAGTTTATTGTGCACCCCATATCCATCCTGTGGATGCTAGTGGCTAGTTTATTGTGTACCCCATATCCATCCTGTGGATGGCAGTGGCTAGTTTATTGTGTACCCCGTATCCATCCTGTGGATGGTAGTGGCTAGTTTATTGTGCGCCCCATATCCATCCTGTGGATGGTAGTGGCTAGTTTATTGTGTACCCCGTATCCATCCTGTGGATGGTAGCGCAAGAGCATATAGATACACAAAAGGCCTAGGAACTAGGCCCTAAAAGGGGCTAACAGGACTACATCTGGATTTATATCTACAGTTCACTTGTCTATTACAAGCAGATTTAGGAAATTCGCTTAATTATCTGGTATCATATTTGCATCAATAAGATACCTTGACATGTGACATAGGTTATGTACATGAGTGGGGATCGAAGTGGGGCACTTAAGGCAGAGTTTTACGGGGAGTATTGCATACCAAGTGGCCACCTGTATAAGGCTATAAGGATGGTTAAGTATGCAGATGAGCTTCTTCCGGTTTCCTTACGACCAAGGGTCACTTTCTTAGTGTTGAAGTGGCTCAGTTGTGCTTGCGGGGGTCGAGGCACTTGACCCCTGACGTCTAGGTTACCTTGACCAACACTTACTGGTATATGCCATATGTGGTCTTAAAGCTGTGAGTGTTGTTGGCTGTGTGTATGTGTGTGTGTGTGTGTGTGTGTGTGTGTGTGTGTGTGTGTGTGTTGATTGTGTCGTTGGGGCTCAGGGTTATTGTGTTGGGGATTGACTTGCACAATATAGAGGGCCGTGTATATATATTCTTCCTCCATCTCTCTCTCTCTCTCTCTCTCTCTCTCTCTCTCTCTCTCTCTCTCTCTCTCTCTCTCGCAATGCCATGTAATTACCTCAATATTTCGCGCTAATACTCGACGCTTTTCTCACTATTTTTACGCCAAAAATATTAACATCTCTTACTAATTGATAATCCAGATAGTTAATACTATTTAATATTAACAGTATTTATAGCTGATACAATTTTACTCATATATATATATATATATATATATATATATATATATATTATAATGTAGTCTTTAAAATTATCCTAGATATTGAAAATTCGTTATATTTTTATTAAATTCTTGTCGAGTCTCTTACAAGACTTATTGTGATCTTTTTTTCAACATTGAGGCGCATTTTCTGGTTTAAATGGACAATTATGTTCTGTCTCGATTGTTTCTGTTAAAATAATCCGTTTGTTTGGCAACAATTATCAGCTTAGTGTGTGTTGACGTGGGGAGTGATGGTAAGTGTGAAGCTTTATTGCCTTGGATCAAGAGCCCTTCAGCAGTATTGTGGCGTCCTATGTAGGGGATCCTGGGTGATGTAAGCTGGGTAGTAGCATTGATCCCCATGTAGGTGGGTGGTGAAGGTGGGTGGTGATGGGTGGAGTAAGTGGGTGGTGAAGGTGGGTGGAGGTGAAGACTGGTATGAAACACATGATACTGCAAATGTCTGCAGGTTAAAGGTGATAGAGGCGTGTGTGGGTGTACGCTAACACCACGTGTGTGTGTGTGTGTGTGTGTGTGTGTGTGTGTGTATGTATGTGTGTGTGTGTATGTGTGTGTGTGTGTATGTATGTGTGTGTGTGTATGTATGTGTGTATGTGTGTGTATGTATGTGTGTATGTGTGTGTATGTGTGTGTGTATGTGTGTGTCTATGTATGTGTGTGTATGTACTCACCTAGTTGTACTCACCTAGTTGAGGTTGCAGGGGTCGAGTCCAAGCTCCTGGCCCCGCCTCTTCACTGGTCGCTACTAGGTCACTCTCCCTGAACCATGAGCTTTATCGTACCTCTGCTTAAAGCTATGTATGGACCCTGCCTCCACTACATCTCTTCCCAAACTATTCCACTTCCTGACTACTCTGTGGCTGAAGAAATACTTCCTAACATCCCTGTGATTCATCTGTGTCTTCAGCTTCCAACTGTGTCCAATTTCTGGAACATCCTGTCTTTGTCCACCTTGTCAATTCCTCTCAGTATTTTGTAAGTCGTTATCATGTCCCCCCCTATCTCTCCTGTCCTCCAGTGTCGTCAGGTTGATTTCCCTTAACCTCTCCTCGTAGGACATACCTCTTAGCTCTGGGACTAGTCTTGTGGCAAACCTTTGCGCTTTCTCTAGTTTCTTTACATGCTTGGCTAGGTGTAGGTTCCAAACTGGTGCCGCATACTCCAATATGGGATTAACGTACACGGTGTACAGGGTCCTGAACGACTCCTTATTAAGATGTCGGAATGCTGTTCTGAGGTTTGCCAGGCGCCCATATGCTGCAGCAGTTATTTGGTTGATGTGCGCTTCAGGAGATGTGCCTGGTGTTATACTCACCCCAAGATCTTTTTCCTTGAGTGAGGTTTGTAGTCTCTGGCCCCCTAGACTGTACTCCGTCTGCGGTCTTCTTTGCACTTGGTGGGATTGAACTCCAGGAGCCAATTGCTGGACCAGGTCTGCAGCCTGTCCAGATCCCTTTGTATTTCTGCCTGGTCTTCGATCGAATGAATTCTTCTCATCAACTTCACGTCATCTGCAAACAGTGACACCTCAGAGTTTATTCCTTCTGTCATGTCGTTCACAAATACCAGAAACAGCACTGGTCCTAAGACTGACCCCTGTGGGACCCCGCTGGTCACAGGTGCCCACTCTGACACCTCGCCACGTACCATGACTCGCTGCTGTCTTCCTGACAAATATTCCCTGATCCATTGTAGTGCCTTCCCTGTTATCCTTTCTTGGTCCTCCAGTTTTTGTACTAATCTCTTGTGTGGAACTGTGTCAAACGCCTTCTTGCAGTCCAAGAAAATGCAATCCACCCACCCCTCTCTCTCTTGTCTTACTGCTGTCACCATGTCATAGAACTCCAGTAGGTTTGTGACACAGGATTTCCCGTCCCTGAAACCATGTTGGGTGCTGTTGATGAGATCATTCCTTTCTAGATGTTCCACCACTCTTCTGACAATCTTCTCCATGACTTTGCATGCTATACATGTCAGTGACACTGGTCTGTAGTTTAGTGCTTCATGTCTGTCTCCTTTTTTAAAGATTGGGACTACATTTGCTGTCTTCCATGCCTCAGGCAATCTCCCTGTTTCGATAGATGTATTGAAGGACCCATGGGGAGATGTTATCTGGCCTCATTGCCTTTGAGGTATCTAGCTCACTCAGAAGCCTCTTCATTTCTTCCTCGGTTGTGTGTACCGTGTCCAGCACCTGGTGATGTGCCACACCTCTCCGTCCCTCTGGAGCCCCTTCTGTCTCCTCTGTGAACACTTCTTTGAATCTCTTGTTGAGTTCCTCACATACTTCATAGTCATTTCTTGTTGTCTCTCCTCCTTCCTTAGCCTGATTACCTGGTCCTTGACTGTTGTTTTCCTCCTGATGTGGCGGTATAACAGCTTCGGGTCAGATTTGGCTTTCGCTGCTATGTCGTTTTCATATTGTCGTTGGGCCTCCCTTCTTATCTGCGCATATTCGTTTCTGGCTCTACGACTGCTTTCCTTATTCTCCTGGGTCCTTTGCCTTCTATATTTCTTCCATTCCCTAGCACACTTGGTTTTTGCCTCCTTGCACCTTTGGGTGAACCATGGACTCATCCTGGCTTTTTCATTATTCCTGTTACCATTGGGTACAAACCTCTCTTCAGCCTCTTTGCACATTGTTGCTACATATTCCATCATCTCATTAACTGGCTTCCCTGCCAGTTCTCTGTCCCACTGAACCTCGTTCAAGAAGTTCCTCATTCCCATGTAGTCCCCATTCCTGTAGTTTGGTTTCATTTGTCCTGGCCTTCCTGCTTCTCTCTCCACTTGTAGCTCTACTGTGTATTCGAAGCTTAAAACCACATGATCGCTTCCCCTAAGGGGTCTTTCATATGTGATGTCCTCTATATCTGCACTACTCAAGGTGAATACTAAGTCCAGCCTTGCTGGCTCATCCTCTCCTCTCTCTCTTGTAGTGTCCCTTACGTGTTGGTACATGAAGTTTTCCAGTACCACCTCCATCATCTTAGCCCTCCATGTATCTTGGCCCCCATGTGGCTCCAAGTTCTCGCAGTCGATCTCCTTGTGGTTAAAGTCGCCCATAATCAGGAGCTTTGCCCTGCATGCATGAGCTCTTCTGGCCACTGCAGCCAGTGTGTCAACCTTCGCTCTATTTTCTGGTCATACTCATTCTCTGGTCTCCTGCTGTTCTGTGGTGGATTATACATCACTGCAATTACCACCTTGGGACCTCCAGAGTGAAGCGTTCCCGCTATGTAATCACTTTCTTCTCCGCTGTCTCCTCTCTCCAGCTCATCAAAATTCCATCGGTGTTTGATCAGCAGTGCCACTCCTCCACCCCCCCCTGTTCCTTCTGTCTTTCCTCAGGATCTGGTATCCCGTTGGAAAGATGGCATTTGTTATCATACCTGTAAGCTTGGTTTCTGTGAGCGCTATGATGTCCGGTGATGTCTCTTTGACTCTTTCGTGCCACTCCTCCCGCTTGTTTGTTTATTCCATCAGCGTTTGTGTACCATACCTTCAGTTTCCTTTCCAATACTGTGGTTTGGGGGGCCTGTGGGGGTGGGAGACCTGGTAGCATACTGTGGGATTCTATGACTGGGGTTGGGTGGAAGCTGTGGGTATGGATTGTAGTTTGTGTTGGGATGGTGTGATAGGTTGTGGGGTTCTGAGGATAGTTGTGTGTGTGCTTGCCCTTGCTTCTCTGTTCTGCTCTGACTGACCTCTGCTGGTTCCATCCTTGTTTCCTTTCCTATCTCCTTTCGCTTTTTTGTCCTCTCCCTCAGCTGCTGTCTCTCTGTGTTCTGTCTCTGTCTAGGAACACCTTCTTGTACTCTTCCGAGTTTTTCAACCTTGGTTTCTCTTGGAGGATCCTGTTCCTCACTGTTTCTGTCCTGAGAATCAGCTTGATTGGTCGGTTTCTCCCCTTCACGTACCCCCCTATTCTCTGAAAATTTACAATCTCGTTCATGTCTTCTCCCCCTATTTCCGTGATGATTTTCCCAATCTCCTTTCTTTCTTCCTGCCGTCTTTCAGTGTGTGTCTTTTCCTCTCTCTCCCAAAGCCCATGGATAAACACTGATTTTGGCCTTTCCTCCTCCCATTGCCTCTCCCTCTGTGACTCTGGTTCCTGTCTGTATATGGTCATTTTCTCCCTTGATTTTTCCAGTGGCTCTTGGTAGCATGGTTGTGCCTTAGCATTCGACTTATCTCCCCCTCTATCTGCATCCAGCTGCTCTTTCCTTTTACTCCCTGACCCTTCTTTGCAGGCTGATATGACCTTAGCATAATTCATATCTCCTTCCTGTTCATCCTCTCAGCTTCATATCCTGTGTCTTCTCTGGTCACTGCCCCTGAGACTTGCTTCAGCCTGCTTACCATAAACTCTAGGACCCTTACCGTGTCTACTGCAGTTTCGACTTGTGCCTCCCATTTCTTCGTCTCCTTCTCCAACCTCTTTTCCCATTTTGCAGAGAGCTCTTTCTCCATTTTTTTCTGAAAGCTCTCCTAATTTTCTCTCCTTTTCTTGCTCCATCCTTCTCCACTGCTCCTCTATCCATTCCTCCCTACCAATACCATTGTCATCTGATCCCTGATTCCTACGAGTCCCAACCATTTTTTTTTTTTAGTAAAGGAAAGAGAGAGAGAGAGAGAGAGAGAGAGAGAGAGGAAAGGTAGAAGGAGAGAGAGGGGGAGAGTGAAAAGGAAAAGGGGGAGAGAGTGAGAGGAGAGAAGGGAAAGATAGGAGAGAGGGGAGAGAGAAGGGAAAAGAGAGAGTAGGAGGGAGAGAGAGAGAGAGGAAGAGAGAGAGAGAAAGGGAGAGAGAGGAAGAGAGAGAGAGAGGAAAGGAGAGAAAGATTAAGAGAGAGAGAGGAAGAGACAGAAAGAGAGAGAGAAGAATAGAGAGAGAGGAAAAGAGACAGAGACGGAGAGAGAAGGAAGGGTTAGAGGGTCAATTCACATAAAGGTGTGAAATCCTGTATATGTGTGTGTGTGTGTGTGTGTGTGTGTGTGTGTGTGTGTGTGTGTGTGTGTGTGTGTGTGTGCTACAGCTATTCAAGTGCCTAACAGCAGATCCTGTTCTCACCTAGTGTGCGTGTATGTGTGTGTGTATGCATGCATTTATGTAAGCAGTCCTTATTCCCCACGTATGTACTACATATGTTTTGCATATGTACCCTATCTCTTGGTTTCCACTGTACTGTCTTGTGTGCCTAAAATTACGTAAATTCACATAAAGGTGTGAAATCCTGTGTGTGTGTGTGTGTGTGTGTGTGTGTGTGTGTGTGTGTGTGTGTGTGTGTGTGTGTGTGTGTGTGTGTATGCGTGTGTTTATGTAAGCAGTCCTTATTTCCCTCGTATGTACTACATATGTTTTGCATATGTACCCAATCTCTTGGTTCCCACTGTACTATCTTGTGCCTAAAATTACGTTCAATTCTGTATGCTAGGCTTCGCTAGGCTACCTCTCATACTAGGCTATCTGTCATTAACTGCTTAACTCTCCTAAGCCTCAATAAATTCTATTAAATGCCAGTAAATGCTGCTTATTCTAATTCTGATAGCTCGAGGAGAGTGACCCCCAATTTCCAGCTAGAGACTGGTGCTGACCCCATGCAACTCAAACTAGGAGAATATTACTTGCCGCTGGCAGTGGAGTAATGATGTCGTCCTCCTGGGTCCCAGTATGAAAATGCTTGATGCTTCTCGGTAATTTTTCCACTAACTTCCTGTAGGCACTGTGGTCTCTAGCTCATCTAATTTTTTCACTCACTGTATTTACTGACACATCTATACATATCTCTTATCTCCCTGGTCTTGAGTCGCACTTATTCTTCAAAATACCCCACTGCGTTATTATGGCAACACTATTTAGGCATGACACAACCGTTCACCCTTCCAACGGCCCCCACTAAACACTTAGTCACTATTTCCTTTGTTTTCTTTTCTGTGATCACTTATATTTCCTTTTTTCGGGGCTTAAGTGATTACATGCACTCTTATGCGTGCACACGCCTATATCCCACACTCTATTCCTTATGGCACAGTCAGAAATTACCACCAAAACACGAGCTCAAACCGCGTGACTCCTCCACGAGTGTGTGTGTGTGTGTGTATGTATGTGTGTGTGTGTGTGTGTGTGTATGTGTGTGTGTGTGTGTGTGTGTGTATGTGTGTATGTGTGTGTGTGTTTATGTGTGTGTATGTATGTGTATGTGTGTATGTGTGTGTATGTGTGTGTGTATGTGCGTGTGGGAGCTCACTATATGTGGCTGCAAGGATCGAGTCCTAGCTGCTGGCCCCGCCTTTCTGCTAGATTCATGCGTATAGCATGCCTGTGGCTGCAAGCACAGAGCTTACAATACGATGACTCTACCACCATCACTGTCGTGGCTGTATCAGCGGCACCAACCCACAAGTTGAAGTATAACACATATGTGCAACACTTGGCCAGTTCTATTGTCGCAACTTATCGCCTGCACAAGATGATTCTTCAGCTGAATACAGGTGAATGTAACACTGGAGACAGTGCAGGTGGTCAGTCCCTCAGACTTCCTACGAGGTGGTCAGTCCCTCAGACTTCCTATGAGGTGGTCAGTCCCTCAGACTTCCTACGAGGTGGTCAGTCCCTCAGACTTCCTACGAGGTGGTCAGTCCCTCAGACTTCCTACGAGGTGGTCAGTCCCTCAGACTTCCTACGAGGTGGTCAGTCCCTCAGACTTCCTACGAGGTGGTCAGTCCCTCACCTCGCTCTCTCACTTTAAATACAAATGTGCTGTCATTATATGTTATTGTACCTGTCATTGTATGTCATAGCTTTCATTATACTTGTCACTCTTGTTATATCTCTCATACTTTTCAGCGTAGCTGTCATACTTTTTCATTATATATGTCATACCTTTCATTATACCTGTTATAACTCATTATGCCTATCATACCTGTCATCATTCCTTTCATTATGCCTATCATCCTATCTTCTATCATAGCTGTCATCATACCATCCATCATAGCTGTCATCATACCATCCATCATAGGTATCATTATACCAACCATCATAGGTATCATCATACCATCCATCATAGGTATCATTATACCAACCATCATAGGTATCATTATACCAACCATCATAGGTATCATTATACCAACCATCATAGGTATCATTATACCAACCATCATAGGTATCATTATACCAACCATCATAGGTATCATCATACCAACCATCGTAGATATCATCATACCAACCATCATAGATATCATCATACCAACCATCATAGATATCATCATACCAACCATCATAGATATCATCATACCAACCATCATAGGTATCATTATACCAACCATCGTAGATATCATCATACCAACCATCATAGATATCATCATACCAACCATCATAGGTATCATTATACCAACCATCATAGGTATCATACCAACCATCATGGGTATCATCATACCAACCATCGTAGATATCATCATACCAACCATCATAGGTATCATTATACCAACCATCATAGATATCATACCAACCATCATAGGTATCATACCAACCATCGTAGATATCATCATACCAACCATCATAGGTATCATCATACCAACCATCATAGGTATCATTATACCAACCATCATAGGTATCATTATACCAACCATCATAGATATCATCATACCAACCATCATAGGTATCATTATACCAACCATCATAGATATCATCATACCAACCATCATAGGTATCATCATACCATCCATCATAGGTATCATTATACCAACAATCATAGGTATCATTATACCAACCATCATAGGTATCATCATACCAACCATCATAGGTATCATTATACCAACCATCCTAGGTATCATTATACCAACCATCATAGGTATCATTATACCAACCATCGTAGATATCATCATAGTCTTCACGCGTCAAACACACCTCTCTCTTGTGTCAAGTCTCTTTGTCTGACCTTGTTTACCTTCCCACACAAGCCTTCCAGACTACCTCGTTATATCCTGTGTGTGTGTGTGTGTGTGTGTGTGTGTGTGCATTGAGTGTATATGAAAGTTTGTAAGATATACATGCCATCTCACGTGTTTATGAACCTGAGACCCTGACTTCTGCCAGAGTTCTTAACGTTTACCAGGCTTCCGTTTCACACTTGTATGGCGAGAGTGTAGCAGTGTCTCTCTGGATGGTTGCTGTCTAGTCTTGTAAACCACTACACCAACACGTGATTGTAAACTGCCTTACATATATTTACACACATCCCCTGTAATCACGTATTCATACACATTACTTTGTTTACTTCCACATTCCCTGTATTTACAGATACACACACATGTATATATACTTACACCTCTGCATGCACATATACTTACAGTGTTTATATATACCTACATCTCTTAGTTTAAATTTTTACATAAGCACAGTGTTTATATATACCTACATCTCTTAGTTTAAATTTTTACATAAGCACAGTGTTTATATATACCTACATCTCTTAGTTTAAAATTTTACATAAGCACAGTGTTTATATATACCTACATCTCTTAGTTTAAATTTTTACATAAGCATCTTCACGGCGGTGCGTGAGAGCATTATTGACAGCCTCCCCGCCAGTTTAGCCTCGTTTTCATGTCTTGTGTCGACAGCATTCCGCCTTTTTCACCAAGGCTTCTTTGTAAGTTGTTTACACTCAGTCTGGAGCCCTGCAGCCATGATGCTTGCTCTCTCTCACTCTATCTCTCTTAGTTCATAAGCAGATCCTGCACTCAAGACTACCAGCTAAGACCTGTCAACAACACGTTTACACTAGCATCAAGAAATTGTAGTCCCTATATTAGGAATTAGTCTTCTGTGTATATACACTGATATACACTTGTGTATATACCCTGTGTGATGTGAGCAGAAAGCCTAGACTGGGAGATATGTTGATAAGCACGTGAGGGTTTTGTAGCAACTGGGGAACGACAGGTAAAGTGGTGTGATACGAGGAAGGAGACGATAATCTCTGGTTTCTTTGCTATACTGCTGTGGAAAATAGTAATAATAAAGTCGATTTTATTCCAAGGAATTTATTTTTTACATACTTTTCATGTAAGGATCAAGTCTCCCCCAAATTCTGCAGTGAAATTACCTAGTTTTTAATATATGCTTGAGAAACGTCTCGTAAAAGTGCATTGAAAGTTGTGGTAAGATCCAACAAAACTTTATATATATTTTCGTTAAAATCTCCATAAAAGTTTGACATAACAATGTACATGTGAGACAATCACGGTGGGTTGACCAGAATGTCTTTTTACGATATACAGCATATACACACCCAGAGGTGTATGTGTCAGAGTATAATATATACGCTGGTGGAGACATGCGACCTTATTAATGACCCTCGTGTGTTCAGTACGCCTTTAAACTTAATTATCCAACCTGTACGTAATAATAATAATATTTCTACAAGTAAATGTACAACGTGTACAGACTTGTAGACAACACGATGGTTATTAAGGTTGTATGAAACCTGTAGACAACACGAGGGTCGTTATAATCTTTATTTCTACAAGTACATGTACAACGTATACAGACCATAGCTGACATCAATGACATACTACTATATAGAAAGCCGCTTGTTATGCAGAGCATTTCGGACAGATTAGGTCAGTTTTGTCCCAGGATGCGACCCACACCAGTCCACTAACACCCAGGTACCTATTTTACTGATGGGTGAATATGGACCGCAGATGTCTAAGGAAACACGTCCTAATGTTTCTACCCCTACCGGGGATCGAACCCCGGGACTCAGTGTGTAAGCTGAGTGTGTTAGCAATCGAATTACTCAAAAAAAATCGTCTTAGCACGATTGTAACAAAGCAGGGAAGGGGGGGGTTTGAACCCAAGTGATTCCTAAAACTCGCAGGCCGGTGCGCTAACCACTCGGCCAACTGGTTCTAATAAAATACATACATAGGTGGTGTACACAGGACTCCCTTATCATAGGTTCAAGGCCTTCCCGTTCCGTGATGTGTTGTGTTACTGGTAGTTTCCACCTACCTGCTCTCTCCTGGAGTATACCTGGAGAGGGTTTCGGGGGTCAACGCCCCCACGGCCCGGTCTGAGACCAGGCCTCGTGGTTGATCAGAGTCTGGTCAACCAAGCTGATACTGCTGGCCGCACGCAAACTGACGTACGAACTACAACCCGGCTGGTCAGTTACTGACTTTAGGTGCCTGTCCAGTGCCTTCTTGAAGACAGTCAGGGGTCTATTGGTAATCCCCCTTATTTATGCTGGGAGGCAGTTGAACAGTCTTGGGCCCCTGACACTTATTGTGTTGTCTCAGTGTACTCATGGCGCCCCTGCTTTTAATTGGGGGAATGTTCCATCTCCTGCCGAGTCTTTTGCTTTCATAGGGAGTGATTTTCGTGTGCAAGTTTGGTACTAATCCCTCTAGGATTTTCCATGTGTATATTATCATGTATCTCTCTTGCTTGCGTTCCAGGGAATACAAATCAAGGGACTTCAACCGTTCCCAGTAATTTAAGTGCTTTATCGCAGTAATGTGTGCCGTGAAAGTTATTTGTACATTCTCCAGGTCAGCAGTTTCGCCTGCCTTGAAGGGGGCAGTTAGTGCACAGTAGTATTCCAGCCTAGAGAGAACAGGCTATTTGAAGAGAATCGTAGGATTGGCGTCCCTAGTTTTGAAGGTTCTCGTTATCCATCCTATCACTTTTTTTAGCAGATGCGGTAGATACATTGTTGTGGTCTTTGAAGGCGAGATCATCTGACATTTTTCACTCCCAGGTCCTTCTCACTGTTGTCACCACTTCTCAGAAGATGACCTGATACGTAGTTTGTAAGATCTGCTGTCTTCATTTTCCACTCTTATGTACTCAGGGAATCGTATTTTCTCTGATGTGCTCTCATATGCACTCATGTACTCACCTCTCTCTCTCTCTCTCTCTCTCTCTCTCTCTCTCTCTCTCTCTCTCTCTCTCTCTCTCTCCATTTTTCCACCTCTGTGTAGTGATGGACTCATATTTTCTGTAATCGCTGTCACATGTACTCATATACTGCCTTGTACTCACTCACGTCTCTCTCTCTCTCCTTCAGGCCAGGACACGAGGATGCGGTTCTCGGTGGCGCCGCTGCCAGGAGATTCAGGCTTCACCCAGTGGCACGATGCCATGATGATGTGTGCCAGGCTGCCCGGTGGCATCCCCCAGGAGTTCCGGCGCAGGGTGGGTATCCTAGCTTCTTGCTGCTTGTCTCAGCACCTAGCACTAGGCTCACCTAGTGTTTTCAAGACACAGGTGTAAGATTTTTTGTGTTACTCCTATGTTTAACTCTCCTCAATACTACCGCCATTACCCCTTCCTGTGTGCCTAGTTGCCTGCTAGGTGTCTTGGGACCAGTGATTGCCTAGTTCCTCTAACTAGGTGAATGGGAACTAGTAGTGGTACTGTATGATAAGACTCATGGAGTGGTAAGAGTGACCGAGTAGCGGCCAGTGAAGAGGCAGGGCCAGGAGCTGTGACTCGACCCCTGCAACCACAACTAGGTGAGTACACACACAGGAAGAGTTATCTAGTAGCTACCAGTGAACAGGCGGGGCCAGGAGCTGTGAATCGACCCCTGCAGTCACAACTAGGTGAGTACACGCACACACACACACAGGTACACATATATATATGTGCTCAGATACGGAGGTACACGATGATACATGTGTACATATATAGAGGTATACAGAGATACATGTGCACACATACAGCGGTACACAACTACACAAAGGTACGGAGATACACTGAAATGAACATTTGTTATATTGGAATGTAAATTTGGTGTCAGAAAGGAGGAGAGAACTGCTATTGATTCCCACTGGGGAGGGAGGGAGAGGGAGGCAAGGGGACGCCAGGACGATCACGGGAGAGGGAGGCAAGGGGACGCCAGGACGATCACGGGATAGGTGGAGCTCAGGGAGAGGCAGGAAGAGAAGGTAGGTAGGAGGGAGTATGAGGATGAGGAAAGAAGGGAGAAGAGGAGGGGTGGTGGAAGGGAGAAGGACGAAGAAAGGAGAGGATTGTTGATGTAAGTGATGTCACTGACGTCACCTGTTGTCGGTTCTTCACCTGCTCAGGTAATAAGGTAATCAAATTTGATCCAAGGAAGGGGAGGAGCGCAACACTTCCTTGGATCATGAAAGCTAGTTATCACAACATTGTTATTACTATCATACAGTTATCATACAGAGTAGTTATACATTATTATCATACAGAGTAGTTATACAGAGTAGTTATCATACATTATTATCATACAGAGTAGTTATCATACATTATCATACAGAGTAGTTATCATACATTATTATCATACAGAGTAGTTATCATACATTATTATCATACAGAGTAGTTATCATACATTATCATACAGAGTAGTTATCATATATTATCATACAGAGTAGTTATCATACATTATTATACAAAGTAGTTATAATGTCACTGGTATTACTATCATACAAACTAGTTATGTCACTGGTATTACTATCATACAAACTAGTTATGTCACTGGTATTACTTTCATACAAACTAGTTATGTCACTGGTATTACTATCATACAAACTAGTTATGTCACTGGTATTACTATCATACAAACTAGTTATGTCACTGGTATTACTATCATACAAACTAGTTATGTCACTGGTATTACTATCATACAAACTAGTTA
>NC_091371.1:12029984-12044984 GCF_038502225.1 Cherax quadricarinatus | reverse complement strand
GTTACCTTGGCAGTCACTCCAACAGCACCTCAGTAATAAATAATGTGGGAGGAAATGGAAAAAATATGAAATAACAATTGAAGTTATGAAGACATAGCCAGAGAGAGAGAGAGTAGAGTTTGTGAAGGAGGGAGAAGAAGGAAAAGGCAGTGATAAACAAGGTGAACAAGAACTGGGAGATAAAGAAGTAAATAGCCAATAGTTCATAAAGAAAGAATGAAATGAGAACAATAATTCTTTGAAGTGAGAAAGTGGTAAGAGTCGAGAATCAACGAGATAAAGGCAAGAGGACACACATGTGCACCACTCAAATATCTTTATTACACATGTGTCTTATTACATATGTATCTAATTACACATGTTTTATTACATAAGTGTCTTGCTACACATGTCTTATTACATACGTGTTTTATTACACATGTCTAAATACATGTGTGTCTTATTACGCATGTTTCTTAATACATGTGTGTTATTACACGTGTCTTATTTATTAACATGGCCGGATAGTGTACTATTGTTATAATGATCGGAGAAAGGCATTGATGGAAGAGTAGTACATGATAGTACTTGATGGGTTAGTCAGGCATGATAGTACTTGATGGGTTAGTCAGGCATGATAGTACTTGATGGGTTAGTCAGGCATGATAGTACTTGATGTGTTAGTCAGGCATGATAGTACTTGATGGGTTAGTCAAGCATGATAGTACTTGATGTGTTAGTCAGGCATGATAGTACTTGATGTGTTAGTCAGGCATGATAGTACTTGATGGGTTAGTCAGGCATGATAGTACTTGATGGGTTAGTCAAGCATGATAGTAATTGATGTGTTAGCCAAGCATGATAGTACTTCATGGGATAGTACATGATAGTACTTGATGTGCTGGTCAGGCATAATAGTACTTGATGGGATAGTACATGATAGTACTTGATGGGTTAGTCAAGCATGATAGTACTTGATGTGTTAGTCAGGCATGATAGTACTTGATGGGATAGTACATGATAGTACTTGATGGGTTAGTCAGGCATGATAGTACTTGATGGGTTAGTCAGGCATGATAGTACTTGATGGGATAGTCAAGCATGATAGTACTTGATGTGTTAGCCAAGCATGATAGTACTTGATGGGATAGTACATGATAGTACTTGATGGGTTAGTCAGGCATGATAGTACTTGATGTGTTAGTCAAGCATGATAGTACTTGATGGGTTAGTCAGCATGATAGTACTTGATGTGTTAGTCAAGCATGATAGTACTTGATGTGTTAGTCAAGCATGATAGTACTTGATGTGTTAGTCAAGCATGATAGTACTTGATGTGTTAGTCAAGCATGATAGTACTTGATGTGTTAGTCAAGCATGATAGTACTTGATGTGTTAGTCAAGCGTGATAGTACTTGATGGGTTAGTCAACCATGATAGTACTTGATGTGTTAGTCAGGCATGATAGTACTTGATGGGTTAGTCAGGCATGATAGTACTTGATGGGTTAGTCAGGCATGATAGTACTTGATGGGTTAGTCAGGCATGATAGTACTTGATGGGTTAGTCAGGCATGCTAGTACTTGATGGGTTAGTCAGTCATGATAGTACTTGATGGGTTAGTCAAGCATGATAGTACTTGATGGGTTAGTCAAGCGTGATAGTACTTGATGGGTTAGTCAAGCATGATAGTACTTGATGTGTTAGTCAGGCATGATAGTACTTGATGGGTTAGTCAGGCATGATAGTACTTGATGGGTTAGTCAGGCATGATAGTACTTGATGGGTTAGTCAGTCATGATAGTACTTGATGGGTTAGTCAGTCATGATAGTACTTGATGGGTTAGTCAAGTATGATAGTACTTGATGGGTTAGTCAAGCATGATAGTACTTGATGTGTTAGTCATGATAGTACTTGATGGGTTAGTCAAGCATGATAGTACTTGATTGCGAAAAGGATTTAGGAGTTCTGGTTAGCAGTAACCTAAAACCAAGACAACAGTGCATTAGTGTTCGCAATAAAGCTAACAGAATTCTTGGCTTCATATCTAGAAGTATAAATAATAGAAGTCCTCAGGTTGTTCTTCACCTCTATATATCCTTGGTTAGGACTCATTTAGACTATGCTGCTCAGTTTTGGTCACCGTATTACAGAATGGATATAAATGCTCTGGAAAACGTACAAAGGAGGATGACAAAGATGATCCCATGTATCAGAAATCTTCCCTATGAGGATAGACTAAGGGCCCTGAATCTGCACTCTCTCGAAAGGCGTAGAATTAGGGGGGATATGATTGAGGTGTATAAATAGAAAACAGGAATAAATAAAGGGGATGTAAATAGTGTGCTGAAAATTTCCAGCCAAGACAGGACTCGCAGCAATGGTTTCAAGTTGGAAAAATTCAGATTCAGGAAGGATATAGGAAAGCACTGGTTTGGTAACAGAGTTGTGGATGAGTGGAACAAGCTCCCGAGTACAGTTATTGAGGCTAAAACATTGTGTAGTTTTAAAAATAGGTTAGATAAATACATGAGTGGGTGTGGGTGGGTGTGAGTTGGACCTGACTAGCTTGTGCTGCTGGGTCTGGTGCGGTGCTCCGTCCTCGGGCGGGGGTGGCCGGGCTGGGTGGGTCGTTGGGGTGGTCCGAGGGGTGGGTCGTTGGTCTGATCCGGGGGAGGGGATGTGGACCTGCTCCGCGTGGGTCGGTGGGCCTGTTGCAGTGTTCCTTCTTTCTTGTGTTGTGTTCATGATAGTACTTGATGGGTTAGTCAGGCGTGATAGTACTTGATGGGTTAGTCAGGCGTGATAGTACTTGATGGGTTAGTCAGGCGTGATAGTACTTGATGGGTTAGTCAGGCATGATAGTACTTGATGGGTTAGTCAGGCGTGATAGTACTTGATGGGTTAGTAGTACATGATAGTACTTGATGGGTTAGTCAAGCATGATAGTACTTGATGGGATAGTAGTACATGATAGTACTTGATGGGTTAGTAGTACATGATAGTATTTGATGGGATAGTACATGATAGTCTTTGGTGATGATACAGAACTAGGGAGAAGGTTGATGCAGGCTGCAACAACTGTGAGAGAGAAAGAGAGAGAGAGAGAGAGAGACAGAGACAGAGAGACAGAGAGAGAGAGAGAGAGAGACAGTAGTGTGATAATGACTGAACGAAACAATCAAAACAGTCACGTGTATACAAATAACACCGAATATAGAGACTTGCCTGATTCACACTAAATTCTCCTGATTAACACAAATTTCATCTCATTTACACAAAAATAACCTGATTTGCACCCAAAATTCATCAGATTCACACTAAATTCACCTGATTCACAAAGGATTTGTCTGACTCACACTACGACAATCAGGTAAACACCAAATATGTATCAGTAATCTTTTTGAGAGCAAACAAGGCAAACAATGTGTAGAACTCCGGCGCACAGCCTCCCGGGTTGCTCCTATTTACTCCATAAATTCAGAGGAGCGTGGTAGCGGACCGCCAGTTTACATTCAGAAGCTAATATCCGAAAATTCCGCTGACATATGCTTATGTGGCTGCACCAGCATATGCTTGCATATTTTGGTGCTCCGCTCTCAGCTTTCACTCGTGATTTGCGAGTTTCCTTTTGCTGGTGAACGGTAGGGATGGTTACTGTTTGCTGGTGAACGGTAGGGATGCCTACTGTTTGCTGGTGAACGGTAGGGATGCCTACTGTTTGCTGGTGAACGGTAGGGATGCCTACTGTTTGCTGGTGAACGGTAGGGATGGTTACTGTTTGCTGGTGAACGCTAGGGATGGTTACTGTTTGCTGGTGAACGGTAGGGATGCCTACTGTTTGCTGGGGAACGGTAGGGATGCCTACTGTTTGCTGGTGAACGGTAGGGATGCCTACTGTTTGCTGGTGAACGGTAGGGATGGTTACTGTTTGCTGGTGAACGCTAGGGATGGTTACTGTTTCCTGGTGAACGGTAGGGATGCTTGCTATTTGCTGGTGAGCGGTAGGGATGGCTACTGTTTGCTGGTGAACGGTAGGGATGGTTACTGTTTACTGGTGAACGGTAGGGATGCTTACTGTTTGCTGGTGAACGGTAGGGATGCCTACTGTTTGCTTGTGAACAGTAGGGATGGTTACTGTTTACTGGTGAACGGTAGGGATGGTTACTGTTTGCTGGTGAACGGTGGGGATGGTTCCTGTTTGCTGGTGAACGGTAGGGATGGTTCCTGTTTGCTGGTGAACGGTAGGGATGGCTACTGTTTGCTGGTGAACGGTAGGGATGGTTCTTGTTTGCTGGTGAACGGTAGGGATGACTACTGTTTACTGGTGAACGGTAGGGATGGTTACTGTTTACTGGTGAACGGTAGGGATGCCTACTGTTTGCTGGTGAACGGTAGGGATGGTTACTGTTTGCTGGTGAACGGTAGGGATGGCTACTGTTTGCTGGTGAACGGTAGGGATGCCTACTGTTTGCTGGTGAACGGTAGGGATGGTTACTGTTTGCTGGTGAATGGTAGGGATGGTTCCCGTTTGCTGGTGAACGGTAGGGATGGCTACTGTTTCCTGGTGAACGGTAGGGATGGTTCTTGTTTGCTGGTGAACGGCAGGGATGGCTACTGTTTGCTGGTGAACGGTAGGGATGCTTCTTGTTTGCTGGTGAACGGTAGGGATGGCTACTGTTTACTGGTGAACGGTAGGGATGGTTACTGTTTACTGGTGAACGGTAGGGATGCCTACTGTTTGCTGGTGAACGGTAGGGATGGTTCCTGTTTGCTGGTGAACGGTAGGGATGGTTCTTGTTTGCTGGTGAACGGTAGGGATGGCTGCTGTTTACTGGTGAACGGTACGGATGGTTACTGTTTACTGGTGAACGGTAGGGATGCCTACTGCTTGCTGGTGAACGGTAGGGATGCCTACTGTTTGCTGGTGAACGGTAGGGATGGCTACTGTTTGCTGGTGAACGGTAGGGATGCCTCATGTCTGCTGGTGAATAGTATAGATGGTTCCTGTTTGCTGGTGAATGGTAGGGATGGCTACTGTTTGCTGGTGAACGGTAGGGATGGTTACTGTTTACTGGTGAACGGTAGGGATGCCTACTGTTTGCTGGTGAACGGTAGGGATGGTTACTGTTTGGTGGTGAACAGTAGGGATGGTTACTGTTTATTAGTGAACGGTAGGGATGGTTACTGTTTGCTGGTGAACGGTAGGGATGGCTACTGTTTGCTGGTGAACGGTAGGGATGGTTACTGTTTACTGGTGAACGGTAGGGATGCCTACTGTTTGCTGGTGAACGGTAGGGATGGTTACTGTTTGGTGGTGAACAGTAGGGATGGTTACTGTTTATTAGTGAACGGTAGGGATGGTTACTGTTTGCTGGTGAACGGTAGGGATGGTTACTGTTTGCTGGTGAACGGTAGGGATGCCTACTGTTTCCTGTTGAACGGTAGGGATGGTTACTGTTTGCTGGTGAACAGTAGGGATGGTTACTGTTTGCTGGTGAACGGTAGGGATGGTTACTGTTTGCTGGTGAACGGTAGGGATGGTTACTGTTTGTCAGTGAATGGTAGGGATGGTTCCTGTTTCCTGGTGAACGGTAGGGATGGTTACTGTTTGCTGGTGAACGGTAGGGATGGTTACTGTTTACTGGTGAACGGTAGGGATGCCTAATGTTTGCTGGTGAACGGTAGGGATTGTTACTGTTTGCTGGTGAACAGTAGGGATGGTTACTGTTTACTGGTGAGCGGTAAGGATGGTTACTGTTTGCTGGTGAACGGTAGGGATGCCTACTGTTTGCTGGTGAATGGTAGCGATGGTTCCTGTTTGCTGGTGAACGGTAGGGATGGCTACTGTTTGCTGGTGAACGGTAGGGATGGTTCTTTTTTGCTGGTGAACGGTAGGGATGGCTACTGTTTGCTGGTGAGCGGTAGGGATGGTTTTTGTTTGCTGGGGAACGGTAGGGATGGCTTCTGTTTACTGGTGAACGGTAGGGATGGTTACTGTTTACTGATGAACGGTAGGGATGCCTACTGTTTGCTAGTGAACGGTAGGGATGGTTACTGTTTGCTGGTGAACGGTAGGGATGGTTACTGTTTGCTGGTGAACGGTAGGGATGGCTACTGTTTGCTGGTGAACGGTAGGGATGGTTCTTGTTTGCTGGTGAACGGTAGGGATGGCTACTGTTTGCTGGTGAACGGTAGGGATGCCTACAGTTTGCTGGTGAATGGTAGAGATGGTTCATGTTTGCTGGTGAACGGTAGGGATGGCTACTGTTTGCTGGTGAACGGTAGGGATGGTTACTGTTTACTGGTGAACGGTAGGGATGCCTACTGTTTGCTGGTGAACGGTAGGGATGGTTACTGTTTACTGGTGAACGGTAGGGATGGCTACTGTTTGCTAGTAAACGGTAGGGATGGTTACTGTTTACTGGTGAACGGTAGGGATGGCTACTGTTTGCTGGTGAACGGTAGGGATGGTTACTGTTTGCTGGTGAATGGTAGGGATGGTTCCTGTTTGCTGGTGAACGGTAGGGATGGCTACTGTTTGCTGGTGAACGGTAGGGATGGTTACTGTTTGCTGGTGAACAGTAGGGATGGTTACTGTTTATTGGTGAACGGTAGGGATGGTTACTGTTTGCTGGTGAACGGTAGGGATGGTTACTGTTTGCTGGTGAACGGTAGGGATGCCTACTGTTTGCTGGTGAACGGTAGGGATGGTTACTGTTTGCTGGTGAACAGTAGGGATGGTTAGTGTTTGCTGGTGAACGGTAGGGATGGTTACTGTTTGCTGGTGAACGGTAGGGATGGTTACTGTTTGCCAGTGAATGGTAGAGATGGTTCCTGTTTGCTGGTGAACGGTAGGGATGGTTACTGTTTGTTGGTGAACGGTACGGATGGTTACTGTTTACTGGTGAACGGTAGGGATGCCTAATGTTTGCTGGTGAACGGTAGGGATTGTTACTGTTTGCTGGTGAACAGTAGGGATGGTTACTATTTACTGGTGAGCGGTAGGGATGGTTACTGTTTGCTGGTGGTGGTGGCTACTGTTTGCTGGTGAACGGTAGGGATGGTTCTTTTTTGCTGATGAATGGTAGGGATGGCTACTGTTTGCTGGTGAACGGTAGGGATGGTTCTTGTTTGCCGGTGAACGGTAGGGATGGCTACTGTTTACTGGTGAACGGTAGGGATGGTTACTGTTTACTGGGGAACGGTAGGGATGCCTACTGTTTGCTGGTGAACGGTAGGGATGGTTACTGTTTGCTGGTGAACGGTAGTGATGGCTACTGTTTACTGGTGAACGGTAGGGATGGTTACTATTTACTGGTGAACGGTAGGGATGCCTACTGTTTGCTGGTGAACGGTAGGGATGGTTACTGTTTGCTGGTGAACGGTAGGGATGGTTACTGTTTGCTGGTGAACGGTAGGGATGCCTACTGTTTGCTGGTGAATGGTAGGAATGGTTCCTGTTTGCTGGTGAACGGTAGGGATGGCTACTGTTTGCTGGTGAACGGTAGGGGTGCCTACTGTTTGCTGGTGAACGGTAGGGATGGTTACTGTTTGCTGGTGAACAGTAGGGATGGTTACTGTTTACTGGTGAACGGTAGGGATGGTTAATGTTTGCTGGTGAACGGTAGGGATGGTTACTGTTTGCTGGTGAACGGTAGGGATGGTTACTGTTTGCTGGTGAACGGTAGGGATGGTTACTGTTTGCTGGTGAACGGTAGGGATGGTTACTGTTTGCTTGTGAACAGTAGGGATGGCTACTGTTTACTGGTGGACGGTAGGGATGGTTACTGTTTACTGTTGAACGGTAGGGATGCGTACTGTTTGCTGGTGAACGGTAGGGATGCTTGCTATTTGCTAGTGAACGGTAGGGATGGTTACTGTTTACTGGTGAACGGTAGGGATGCCTACTGTTTGCTGGTGAACGGTAGGGATGGTTACTGTTTGCTGGTGAACGGTAGGAATGGCTACTGTTTGCTGGTGAACGGTAGTGATGGTTACTGTTTACTGGTGAACGGTAGGGATGCCTACTGTTTGCTGGTGAACGGTAGGGATGGTTACTGTTTGCTAGTGAACAGTAGGGATGGTTACTGTTTACTGGTGAACGGTCGGGATGGTTAATGTTTGCTGGTGAACGGTAGGGATGGTTACTGTTTGCTGGTGAACGGTAGGGATGCCTTTTGTTTGCTGGTGAACGGTAGGGATGGTTACTGTTTGCTGGTGAACGGTAGGAATGGCTACTGTTTGCTGGTGAACGGTAGTGATGGTTACTGTTTACTGGTGAACGGTAGGGATGCCTACTGTTTGCTGGTGAACGGTAGGGATGGTTACTGTTTGCTGGTGAACAGTAGGGATGGTTACTGTTTACTGGTGAACGGTAGGGATGGTTAATGTTTGCTGGTGAACGGTAGGGATGGTTACTGTTTGCTGGTGAACGGTAGGGATGCCTACTGTTTGCTGGTGAACGGTAGGGATGGTTACTGTTTGCTTGTGAACAGTAGGGATGGTTACTTTGCTGGTGAACGGTAGGGATGGTTACTGTTTGCTGGTGAATGGTAGGGGTGGTTCCTGTTTGCTGGTGAACGGTAGGGATGGTTACTGTTTGCTGGTGAACGGCAGGGATGGTTACTGTTTACTGGTGAACGGTAGGGATGCCTACTGTTTGCAAGTGAACGGTAGGGATGGTTACTGTTTGCTGGTGAACAGTAGGGATGGTTACTGTTTACTGGTGAACGGTAGGGATGGTTACTGTTTGCTGGTGAACGGTAGGGATGGTTACTGTGTGCTGATGAATGGTAGGGATGGTTCCTGTTTGCTGGTGAACGGTAGGGATGGCTACTGTTTGTTGGTGAACGGTAGGGTTGGTTCTTGTTTGCTGGTGAACGGTAGGGATGAGTACTGTTTACTGGTGAACGGTAGGTATGCCTACTGTTTGCTGGTGAACGGTAGGGATGGTTCCTGTCTGCTGTTGAACGGTAGGGATGGCTACTGTTTGCTGGTGAAAGGTAGGGATGGTTCTTGTTTGCTGGTGAACGGTAGGGATGGTTACTGTTTGCTGGTGAACGGTACGGATGGTTCTTGTTTGCTGGTGAACGGTAGGGATGGCTACTGTTTACTGGTGAACGGTAGGGATCGTTATTGTTTACTTTTGAACGGTAGGGATGCCTACTGTTTCTGGTGAACGGCAGGGATGGTTACTGTTTGCTGGTGAACGGTAGGGATGGTTCTTGTTTGCTGGTGAACGGTAGGGATGGCTACTGTTTGCTGGTGGACGGTAGGGATGGTTACTGTTTACTGATGAACGGTAGGGATGCCTACTGTTTGCTGATGAACGGTAGGGATGCTTGCTATTTGCTAGTGAACGGTAGGGATGGTTACTGTTTACTGGTGAACGGTAGGGATGCCTACTGTTTGCTGGTGAACGGTAGGGATGGTTATTGTTTGCTGTTGAACGGTAGGGATGGCTACTGTTTGCTGGTGAGCGGTAGGGATGGTTACTGTTTGCTGGTGAACGGTAGGGATGGCTGTTTGCTGGTGAACGGTAGGGATGGTTCCTGTTTGCTGGTGAACGGTAGGGATGGCTCTTGTTTGCTGGTGAACGGTAGGGATGGTTACTGTTTTCTGGTGAACGGTAAGGATGGTTCCTGTTTGCTGGTGAACGGTAGGGATGGCTCTTGTTTGCTGGTGAACGGTAGGGATGATTCCTGTTTCCTTGTGAACGGTAGGGATGGTTCCTGCTTGCTAGTGAACGGTAGGGATGGCTGCTGTTTGCTGGTGAATGGTAGGGATGGTTCTTGCTTTCTGGTGAACGGTAGGGATGGTTGCTGGTGAACGGTAGGGATGGCTACTGTTTGCTGGTGAACAGTAGGGATGGTTCCTGGTTCCTGGTGAACGGTAGGGATGTTCCTGCTTGCTGGTGAACGGTAGGGATGGTTCCTGGTTGCTGGTGAGCAGTAGGGATGGTTCCTGCTTGCTGGTGAGCGCTAGGGATGGTTCCTGCTTGCTGGTGAACGGTAGGGATGGTTGCTGCTTGCTGGTGAACGTTAGGGATGTTTCCTGCTTGCTAGTGAGCGGTATGGATGGTTCCTACTTTCTGGTGAATGGTAGGGATGATTCCTGCTTGCTGGTGAGCGGTAAGGATGCTTGCTGGTGAACGGTAGGGATGGTTCCTTCTTGCTGGTGAACGGTAGGGATGGTTCCCGCTTGCTGGTGAACGGTAGGGATGTTTCCTGCTTGCTGGTGAGCGGTAGGGATGGTTCCTGCTTGCTGGTGAGCGGTAGGGATGGTTCCTGCTTGCTGGTGAACGGTAGGGATGGTTCCTGCTTGCTTGTGAATGGTAGGGATGGTTCCTGCTTGCTGGTGAACGGTAGGGATGGTTCCTGCTTGCTGGTGAGCGGTAGGGATGGTTCCTGCTTGCTGGTGAACGGTAGCGATGGTTCCTGGTGAGCGGTAGGGATGGTTCCTGCTTGCTGGTGAGCGGTAGGGATGGTTCCTGCTTGCTGGTGAGCGGTAGGGATGGTTCTTGTTTGCTGGTGAACGGTAGGGATGGCTGCTGTTTACTGGTGAACGGTACGGATGGTTACTGTTTACTGGTGAACGGTAGGGATGCCTACTGTTTGCTGGTGAACGGTAAGGATGCCTACTGTTTGCTGGTGAACGGTATGGATGGCTGTTTGCTGGTGAACGGTAGGGATGCCTCATGTCTGCTGGTGAATAGTATAGATGGTTCCTGTTTGCTGGTGAACGGTAGGGATGGCTACTGTTTGCTGGTGAACGGTAGGGATGCCTACTGTTTGCTGGTGAACGGTAGGGATGGTTACTGTTTGCTGGTGAACGGTAGGGATGGCTACTGTTTGCTGGTGAACGGTAGGGATGCCTACTGTTTGCTGGTGAACGGTAGGGATGGTTACTGTTTGCTGGTGAATGGTAGGGATGGTTCCCGTTTGCTGGTGAACGGTAGGGATGGCTACTGTTTCCTGGTGAACGGTAGGGATGGTTCTTGTTTGCTGGTGAACGGCAATGATGGCTACTGTTTGCTGGTGAACGGTAGGGATGGTTCTTGTTTGCTGGTGAACGGTAGGGATGGCTACTGTTTACTGGTGAACGGTACGGATGGTTACTGTTTACTGGTGAACGGTAGGGATGCCTACTGTTTGCTGGTGAACGGTAGGGATGGTTCCTGTTTGCTGGTGAACGGTAGGGATGGTTCTTGTTTGCTGGTGAACGGTTGGGATGGCTGCTGTTTACTGGTGAACGGTACGGATGGTTACTGTTTACTGGTGAACGGTAGGGATGCCTACTGTTTGCTGGTGAACGGTAAGGATGCCTACTGTTTGCTGGTGAACGGTATGGATGGCTGTTTGCTGGTGAACGGTAGGGATGCCTCATGTCTGCTGGTGAATAGTATAGATGGTTCCTGTTTGCTGGTGAACGGTAGGGATGGCTACTGTTTGCTGGTGAACGGTAGGGATGGTTACTGTTTACTGGTGAACGGTAGGGATGCCTACTGTTTGCTGGTGAACGGTAGGGATGGTTACTGTTTGGTGGTGAACAGTAGGGATGGTTACTGTTTATTGGTGAACGGTAGGGATGGTTACTGTTTGCTGGTGAACGGTAGGGATGGTTACTGTTTGCTGGTGAACGGTAGGGATGGCTACTGTTTGCTGGTGAACGGTAGGGATGGTTACTGTTTACTGGTGAACGGTAGGGATGCCTACTATTTGCTGGTGAACGGTAGGGATGGTTACTGTTTTGTGGTGAACAGTAGGGATGGTTACTGTTTATTGGTGAACGGTAGGGATGGTTACTGTTTGCTGGTGAACGGTACGGATGGTTACTGTTTGCTGGTGAACGGTAGGGATGGTTCTTGTTTGCTGGTGAACGGTAGGGATGGCTACTGTTTACTGGTGAACGGTACGGATGGTTACTGTTTACTGGTGAACGGTAGGGATGCCTACTGTTTGCTGGTGAACGGTAGGGATGGTTCCTGTTTGCTGGTGAACGGTAGGGATGGTTCTTGTTTGCTGGTGAACGGCAATGATGGCTACTGTTTGCTGGTGAACGGTAGGGATGGTTCTTGTTTGCTGGTGAACGGTAGGGATGGCTACTGTTTACTGGTGAACGGTACGGATGGTTACTGTTTACTGGTGAACGGTAGGGATGCCTACTGTTTGCTGGTGAACGGTAGGGATGGTTCCTGTTTGCTGGTGAACGGTAGGGATGGTTCTTGTTTGCTGGTGAACGGTAGGGATGGCTGCTGTTTACTGGTGAACGGTACGGATGGTTACTGTTTACTGGTGAACGGTTGGGATGCCTACTGTTTGCTGGTGAACGGTAAGGATGCCTACTGTTTGCTGGTGAACGGTATGGATGGCTGTTTGCTGGTGAACGGTAGGGATGCCTCATGTCTGCTGGTGAATAGTATAGATGGTTCCTGTTTGCTGGTGAACGGTAGGGATGGCTACTGTTTGCTGGTGAACGGTAGGGATGGTTACTGTTTACTGGTGAACGGTAGGGATGCCTACTGTTTGCTGGTGAACGGTAGGGATGGTTACTGTTTGGTGGTGAACAGTAGGGATGGTTACTGTTTATTGGTGAACGGTAGGGATGGTTACTGTTTGCTGGTGAACGGTAGGGATGGTTACTGTTTGCTGGTGAACGGTAGGGATGGTTACTGTTTACTGGTGAACGGTAGGGATGCCTACTATTTGCTGGTGAACGGTAGGGATGGTTACTGTTTGGTGGTGAACAGTAGGGATGGTTACTGTTTATTGGTGAACGGTAGGGATGGTTACTGTTTGCTGGTGAACGGTACGGATGGTTACTGTTTGCTGGTGAACGGTAGGGATGCCTACTATTTGCTGGTGAACGGTAGGGATGGTTACTGTTTGGTGGTGAACAGTAGGGATGGTTACTGTTTATTGGTGAACGGTAGGGATGGTTACTGTTTGCTGGTGAACGGTACGGATGGTTACTGTTTGCTGGTGAACGGTAGGGATGCCTACTGTTTGCTGTTGAACGGTAGGGATGGTTACTGTTTGCTGGTGAACGGTAGGGATGATTACTGTTTGCTGGTGAACGGTAGGGATGGTTACTGTTTGCTGGTGAACGGTAGGGATAGTTACTGTTTGCTGGTGAACGGTAGGGATGGTTACTGTTTGCTGGTGAACAGTAGGGATGGTTACTGTTTATTGGTGAACGGTAGGGATGGTTACTGTTTGCTGGTGAACGGTAGGGATGGTTACTGTTTGCTGGTGAACGATAGGGATGGCTACTGTTTGCTGGTGAACGGTAGGGATGGTTACTGTTTACTGGTGAACGGTAGGGATGGCTACTGTTTGCTGGTGAGCGGTAGGGATGGTTACTGTTTGCTGGTGAACGGTAGGGATGGCTGTTTGCTGGTGAACGGTAGGGATGGTTCCTGTTTGCTGGTGAGCGGAAGGGATTCTTGCTATTTGCTGGTGAACGGTAGGGATGGTTACTGTTTTCTGGTTAACGGTAAGGATGGTTCCTGTTTGCTGGTGAACGGTAGGGATGGCTCTTGTTTGCTGGTGAACGGTAGGGATGATTCCTGTTTCCTTGTGAACGGTAGGGATGGTTCCTGCTTGCTAGTGAACGGTAGGGATGGCTGCTGTTTGCTGGTGAATGGTAGGGATGGTTCTTGCTTTCTGGTGAACGGTAGGGATGGTTGCTGGTGAACGGTTGGGATGGCTACTGTTTGCTGGTGAACAGTAGGGATGGTTCCTGGTTCCTGGTGAACGGTAGGGATGTTCCTGCTTGCTGGTGAACGGTAGGGATGGTTCCTGGTTGCTGGTGAGCAGTAGGGATGGTTCCTGCTTGCTGGTGAGCGCTAGGGATGGTTCCTGCTTGCTGGTGAACGGTAGGGATTGTTTCTGCTTGCTGGTGAACGTTAGGGATGTTTCCTGCTTGCTAGTGAGCGGTAGGGATGGTTCCTGCTTGCTGGTGAGCGGTAGGGATGGTTCCTGCTTGCTGGTGAGCGGTAAGGATGCTTGCTGGTGAACGGTAGGGATGGTTCCTTCTTGCTGGTGAACGGTAGAGATGGTTCCCGCTTGCTGGTGAACGGTAGGGATGTTTCCTGCTTGCTGGTGAGCGGTAGGGATGGTTCCTGCTTGCTGGTGAGCGGTAGGGATGGTTCCTGCTTGCTGGTGAACGGTAGGGATGGTTCCTGCTTGCTGGTGAATGGTAGGGATGGTTCCTGCTTGCTGGTGAACGGTAGGGATGGTTCCTGCTTGCTGGTGAGCGGTAGGGATGGTTCCTGCTTGCTGGTGAACGGTAGGGATGGTTCCTGGTGAGCGGTAGGGATGGTTCCTGCTTGCTGGTGAGCGGTAGGGATGGTTCCTGCTTGCTGGTGAGCGGTAGGGATGGTTCCTGCTTGCTGGTGAACGGTAGGGATGGTTCCTGCTTGCTGGTGAATGGTAGGGATGGTTCCTGCTTGCTGGTGAACGGTAGGGATGGTTCCTGCTTGCTGGTGAGCGGTAGGGATGGTTCCTGCTTGCTGGTGAACGGTAGGGATGGTTCCTGGTGAGCGGTATGGATGGTTCCTGCTTGCTGGTGAGCGGTAGGGATGGTTCCTACTTGCTGTTGAGCGGTACGGATGGTTCTGCTTGCTGGTGAACGGTAGGGATGGTTCCTGCTTGCTGGTGGCGGTAGGGATGGTTCCTGCTTGCTGGTGAGCGGTAGGGATGGTTCCTGCTTGCTGGTGAACGGTAGGGATAGTTCCTCTTTGTTAGTGAGCGGTAGGGATGGTTCCTGCTTGCTGGTGAGCGGTAGGGATGGTTCCTGCTTGCTGGTGAGCGGTAGGGACGGTTCCTGGTGAACGGTAGGGATGGTTCCTGCTTGCTGGTGAGCGGTAGGGATGGTTCCTGCTTGCTGGTGAGCGGTAGGGATGGTTCCTGCTTGCTGGTGAACGGTAGGGATGGTTCCTGCTTGCTGGTGAGCGGTAGGGATGGTTCCTGCTTGCTGGTGAGCGGTAGGGATGGTTCCTGCTTGCTGGTGAACGG
>NC_091371.1:12017484-12024984 GCF_038502225.1 Cherax quadricarinatus | reverse complement strand
AGTGTTGTGGTTCTCCAATTAAGGTGTTGTGGTTCTCCAAGCAAGGTGTTGTGGTTCTTCTAGCAATGTGTTGTGGTTCTCCTAGCAATGTGTTGTGGTTCTAGCAATGTGTTGTGGTTCTCCAAGCAAGGTGTTGTGGTTCTCTTAGCAAGGTGTTGTGGTTCTCCTAGCAATGTGTTGTGGTTCTCCTAGCAATGTGTTGTGGTTCTCCTAGCAAGGTGTTGTGGTTCTCCTAGCAAGGTGTTGTGGTTCTCCTAGCAGTGTATTGTGGTTCTAGCAATGTGTTGTGGTTCTCCTAGCAAGGTGTTGTGGTTCTCCTAGCAGTGTATTGTGGTTCTCCTAGCAATGTGTTGTGGTTCTCCTAGCAAGGTGTTGTGGTTCTCCTAGCAAGGTGTTGATGTTCTCCTAGCAAGGCGTTGTGGTTCTCCTAGCAAGGCGTTGTGGTTCTCCTAGCAAGGCGTTGTGGTTCTCTTAGCAACATGTTGTGGTTCTCCTAGCAATGTGTTGTGGTTCTCCTAGCAGTGTATTGTGGTTCTCCTAGCAGTGTGCTGTGGTTCTCCTAGCAGTGTGTTGTGGTTCTCCTAGCAGTGTGTTGTGGTTCTCCTAGCAAGGTGTTGTGGTTCTCCTAGCAAGGTGTTGTGGTTCTCCTAGCAAGGTGTTGTGGTTCTCCTAGCAAGGTGTTGTGGTTCTCCTAGCAAGGTGTTGTGGTTCTCCTAGCAAGGTGTTGTGGTTCTCCTAGCAAGGCACTGTGATTGTCATAGCGGTGTTCGTATGCTAGGGTAAGAGGGGTCAGTGAAGCAGAGGTCAGGGTCGCTGGCGGCGATGCGAACGATATCGACTGACATGTGGGTGGGTGTGGGTGGGTGGTGGTGGGTGTGGGTGGGTGGTGGTGGGTGGGTGTTGGTGGGTGGGTGGGTGCAGATGGGTGGTGCTTCCTCCTCCCTTAAATCACTCTCTTCCTACCCACCACACCTGTCTCTTTCCCATCACACCTGTTTCTCTCTCCCACCACACCTGTCCCTTCCCCCACCACACCACAAAGTAACGGATGTTAGACAGGAGAGAGAGATGGCGGTTGGGTGGACTGCTTTTTCCTAGACTATAAGAAGGTATTTGATACTGTAGTCGGTCTTAGACTGCGGCAGAAACTTACAGAAATAGGAAGGAATAACTGGAATCGTTGAACAATGATGCACGTGTGTAACTGTGGGGGATCTTTGTTGATGATATGTTTTGCTGGCCAGTGGCTTGTTCAGTCCAGCACAGAGGAGAACGATGGAAGATGGGGAGATGGAGGTAATCAGTCCCTTAGCCAGGAACACATCGACTTCAGGCCGAGGGACTAATTACCTCAAACTCCTCCTCATCTTCCACTGTTCTTCACTGTACTGGACTGACGAAGTCACTGACTGGCGAAACGTTTCATCAATAAAGATTCCCAGAATGTTGCACAAGTGTGTCATTCTTCACCTTGTTGGTTTTCTAAACCATTAGGGGCAGGAAGAAGAGTAATTGTCTAGGAAGAGGCATCAAAATTGGGAAGGGTTACAAGTGGGGTGCCACAAGGATCGGTATTAGGTCCGGTGCTATTTTTGGTTAATGTGAACGACGTTCCAGACGGGATCGCGACAGATGTGTATCTGTACGCTGATAATGTAAACTAATAAGGAGAATTCAAAGATGAGTGTGGGAAAGGCTGTAAACAGTGCTGGTCAGACTGCAGGGTTGGTCGGATAAGTGGTTGCTTGAATTTAACCTCAGCAAATGCAAGGTCATAAAATGTGGGGAATCGGTTAGAGGACTGTAAACAGAGTACAGACTCTGGGAACAGAGGCTGCAGACCTCATCAAAGAGAAGGACCTGGGAGTTATCATAGTGTCTAGTATATCGCCAGAGGCTCACATAAGCGAATAACCTCTGCAGTCAGTGCTCACCTGGCAAGTCTGAGAACAGCCTTCAGGAATCACAACAGAGTCATTCCAGGTGCTTTACACAACATATGTCAAACCCACCTTGGAGTACACAGCACCAGTATGGAACTCACACCCGAGGAAGCATGCTAGCAAACTGGAGAAAGTGTAAAAATATGGAACTTGTATAGTTCCAGAGTTAAATGATATGAACTACAAAAAAGACGCTAAAGGAATTGAACCTAATGACTCGGGAGAACAGAAGGACCAGGGGAGCCATGATAACAGCATGAAAAATAATGCACCACCTGAGATGCAGCTGAATACACAGCACCACCTGCTCATAACTTCTTACGCATTTCCTGTCTAAATTTCTCCTCAATGAATACGACATTTTTCGTGTGTGTGTGTGTGTGTGTGTGTGTGTGTGTGTGTGTGTGTGTGTGTGTGTGTGTGTGTGTGTGTGTGTTTGTGTGTGTGTGTGTGTGTATTTGTGTGTGTGTGTGTATTTGTGTGTGTGTGTATTTGTGTGTGTGTGTGTATTTGTGTGTGTGTGTGTGTGTGTGTGTGTGTGTGTATTTGTGTGTGTGTGTGTGTAACAAACAATCTTCCCACTAACAAGTCAATAAATCTGGGGTGGTGGCGCTGTGGGATGACCGGTCTAATAAGTATTATTATCCCCCCTCAATATTGTTGTTTACGCCGGTGTTGATTCTGCAGTCTCGTATAACTCAGCTTGTTTGACCCAGGATGCTCGCTGCTGACACTAACAGTTCCCTGAAACGCCTTTTTTTTATCTTGGGAAGTTTAAATTCGATTTCGTGTGACGTGAAGGCTTCGTGTCGGATGTAATATAGTGAGTGGCTTGTCAAGACGTTCTTTTAGCCTCTAAGACGTTCTTTTACCTTCCAAGATGTTCATTTACGTTCCAAGACGTTCTTTTAATTACTAAGTCGTTCTTTTAATTATAAAGACGTTCTTTTAAACGCTAATACGTTCCTTTACCCTCCAAGACGTTCATCTAATTACCAAGACGTTCTTTTAGCCTCTTAAGACGTTCTTTTAACTGTGAAGACTTTTAACTGCTAAGACGTCGTGACTTTGTCTTAGCTGATGGTCTGACCTGTGTGTGTGTGTGTCCGGTGCTGCTGAATTAAGAGGGCAAGACAGCAGACACGCGTGAGATTAGAAGGTAAGAAGTGGCGTAACGCTGCTGGTTACCGGAGAAACTCAACATTATCTATCTGCAAATTTTGGGGAGGCAGCGGTGTGTGTGTGTGTGTGTGTGTGTGTGTGTGTGTACTCACCTAGTTGTACTCACCTAGTTGAGGTTGCGGGGGTCGAGTCCGAGCTCCTGGCCCCGCCTCTTCACTGATCGCTACTAGGTCACTCTCCCTGAGCCGTGAGCTTTATCGTACCTCTGCTTAAAGCTATGTATGGATCCTGCCTCCACTACATCGCTTCCCAAACTATTCCACTTACTGACTACTCTGTGGCTGAAGAAATACTTCCTAACATCCCTGTGATTCATCTGTGTCTTTAGCTTCCAACTGTGTCCCCTTGTTACTGTGTCCAATCTCTGGAACATCCTGTTTTTGTCCACCTTGTCAATTCCTCTCAGTATTTTGTATGTCGTTATCATGTCCCCCCTATCTCTCCTGTCCTCCAGTGTCGTCAGGTTGATTTCCCTTAACCTCTCCTCGTAGGACATACCTCTTAGCTCTGGGACTAGTCTTGTTGCAAACCTTTGCACTTTCTCTAGTTTCTTTACGTGCTTGGCTAGGTGTGGGTTCCAAACTGGTGCCGCATACTCCAATATGGGCCTAACGTATACGGTGTACAGGGTCCTGAACGATTCCTTATTAAGATGTCGGAATGCTGTTCTGAGGTTTGCTAGGCGCCCATATGCTGCAGCAGTTATTTGGTTGATGTGCGCTTCAGGAGATGTGCCTGGTGTTATACTCACCCCAAGATCTTTTTCCTTGAGTGAGGTTTGTAGTCTCTGACCCCCTAGACTGTACTCCGTCTGCGGCCTTCTTTGCCCTTCCCCAATCTTCATGACTTTGCACTTGGTGGGATTGAACTCCAGGAGCCAATTGCTGGACCAGTTCTGCAGCCTGTCCAGATCCCTTTGTAGTTCTGCCTGGTCTTCGATCGAGTGTATTCTTCTCATCAACTTCACGTCATCTGCAAACAGGGACACCTCAGAGTCTATTCCTTCCGTCATGTCGTTCACAAATACCAGAAACAGCACTGGTCCTAGGACTGACCCCTGCGGGACCCCGCTGGTCACAGGTGCCCACTCTGACACCTCGCCACGTACCATGACTCGCTGCTGTCTTCCTGACAAGTATTCCCTGATCCATTGTAGTGCCTTCCCTGTTATCCCTGCTTGGTCCTCCAGTTTTTGCACCAATCTCTTGTGTGGAACTGTGTCAAACGCCTTCTTGCAGTCCAAGAAAATGCAATCCACCCACCCCTCTCTCTCTTGTCTTACTGCTGTCACCATGTCATAGAACTCCAGTAGGTTTGTGACACAGGATTTCCCGTCCCTGAAACCATGCTGGCTGCTGTTGATGAGATCATTCCTTTCTAGGTGTTCCACCACTCTTCTCCTGATAATCTTCTCCATGATTTTGCATACTATACATGTCAGTGACACTGGTCTGTAGTTTAATGCTTCATGTCTGTCTCCTTTTTTAAAGATTGGGACTACATTTGCTGTCTTCCATGCCTCAGGCAATCTCCCTGTTTCGATAGATGTATTGAATATTGTTGTTAGGGGTACACATAGCGCCTCTGCTCCCTCTCTCAATACCCATGGGGAGATGTTATCTGGCCCCATTGCCTTTGAGGTATCTAGCTCACTCAGAAGCCTCTTCACTTCTTCCTCGGTTGTGTGCACTGTGTCCAGCACTTGGTGGTGTGCCCCACCTCTCCGTCTTTCTGGAGTCCCTTCTGTCTCCTCTGTGAACACTTCTTTGAATCTCTTGTTGAGTTCTTCACATACTTCCCGGTCATTTCCTGTTGTCTCTCCTCCTTCCTTCCTTAGCCTGATTACCTGGTCCTTGACTGTTGTTTTCCTCCTGATGTGGCTGTACAACAGTTTCGGGTCAGATTTGGCTTTCGCTGCTATGTCATTTTCATATTGTCTTTGGGCCTCCCTTCTTATCTGTGCATATTCATTTCTGGCTCTACGACTGTTCTCCTTATTCTCCTGGGTCCTTTGCCTTCTATATTTCTTCCATTCCCTAGCACACTTGGTTTTTGCCTCCCTGCACCTTTGGGTAAACCATGGGCTCATCCTGGCTTTTTCATTACTCCTGTTACCCTTGGGTACAAACCTCTCCTCAGCCTCCTTGCATTTTATTGCTACATATTCCATCATCTCATTAACTGGTTTCCCTGCCAGTTCTCTGTCCCACTGAACCCCGTTCAGGTAGTTCCTCATTCCTGTGTAGTCCCCTTTCTTGTAGTTTGGCTTCATTCGTCCTGGCCTTCCTGCTTCTCCCTCCACTTGTAGCTCTACTGTGTATTCGAAGCTTACAACCACATGGTCACTGGCCCCAAGGGGTCTTTCATATGTGATGTCCTCGATATCTGCACTACTGAAGGTGAATACTAAGTCCAGCCTTGCTGGTTCATCCTCTCCTCTCTCTCTTGTAGTGTCCCTTACGTGTTGGTACATGAAGTTCTCCAGTACCACCTCCATCATCTTAGCCCTCCAAGTATCTTGGCCCCCATGTGGGTCCAAGTTCTCCCAATCTATCTCCTTGTGGTTAAAGTCACCCATGATCAGGAGCTTTGCCCTGCATGCATGAGCTCTTCTGGCCACTCTAGCCAGTGTGTCAACCATCGCTCTATTGCTCTCGTCGTACTCTTGCCTTGGCCTCCTGCTGTTCTGTGGTGGGTTATACATCACTGCTATTACCACCTTGGGACCTCCAGAGTGAAGTGTTCCCACTATGTAATCACTTTCTTCTCCGCTATCTTCTCTCTCCAGCTCATCAAAATTCCAGCGATTTTTGATCAGCAACGCCACTCCTCCACCCCCCCTGTTCCCTCTGTCTTTCCTCAGGATTTGGTATCCCGTTGGAAAGATGGCATCTGTTATCATACCTGTAAGCTTGGTTTCTGTGAGAGCTATGATGTCCGGTGATGCTTCTTTGACTCTTTCTTGCCACTCCTCCCACTTATTTGTTATTCCATCAGCGTTTGTGTACCATACCTTCAGTTTCCTTTCCAACACTGTGGTTTGGGGGGCCTGTGAGGGTGGGAGACCTGGTGGCATACTGTGGGGTTCTATAGCTTGGTGTTGGGTGGAGGCTGTGGGTATGGATTGTAGGGTGTGTTGGGATGGTGTGATAGGTTGTGTGGTTCTGAGAGTAGTTGTGTGTGTGCTTGCCCTTGCTGTTCTGTCCTGCTCTGACTGACCTCTGCTGGTTCCCTCCTTGTCTCTTTTCCTAGCTCCTTTCGCTTTTTTGTCCTCTCCCTCAGCTGCTGTCGTTCTGATTTTGTTCTGTCTCTGTCTAGGAACACCCTCTTGTACTCTTCCGAGTATTTCAATCGTGGTTTCTCTTGGAGGATCCTGTTCCGCACTGTTTCCGTCCTGAGAATCAGCTTGATTGGTCGGTTTCTCACCTTCGAGTACCCCCCTATTCTCTGAAAATTTACAATCTCGTCCCTCTCTTCACCTATTTCTGTTATGATTTTCTCAATCTCCTTCCTTTCTTCCTGCTTCCTTTCAGTGTGTGTCCTTTCCTCTCTCTCCTGAAGCCCATGGATAAACACTGATTTTGCCCTTTCTTCCTCGCATTGCCTCACCCTCTGTGGCTCTGGATCCTGCCTGTGTGTGGTCAGTTTCTCCCTTGATTTTTCCAGTGGCTCTTGATAGCCTTGTTGTGCCTCAGCATTCGACCTATCACCCTCTCCATCTGCAACCAGTTGATCTTCCCTTTCACTCCTTGGTCCTCCTTGGCAGATTGATGTGGCCTTAGCATAATTCATAATTCCTTCCTTCCTGTTCAGCCTCGCAGCTTCATATGCTGTGTCTTCTCTGGTCACTGCCCCTGTAACTCGCTCCAGCCTATTTATCTCAACTTCTAGGACCCTTATCTTGGCTACTGCAGTTTCGACTTGTGCCTCCCAATTCTTTGTCTCCTTCTCCAACCACCTTTCCAATTTCACAGAGAGCTCTTTCTCCATTTTTTCAGAAAGCTCTCCTAATTTTCTCTCCCACTCTTGTTCCATCCTTTTCCACTGCTCCTCCATCCACTCCTCCCTACCCGAACCATTCTCATCTGATCCTTGGGTCCTGCGAGTCCCCACCATTTTTTTTTTTTTTTTTTTTTTTTTTTTTTTTTTTTTTTTTTTTTTTTAAGAGTAGGAGAGGGGAGAGTTAGAAGGGAAAATGGGGACGAGAGAGAGCAAGAGAGAGAGAGAGCAAGAGAGAGAGAGAGCAAGAGAAAGAGAGAGCAGGAGAGAGAGAGAGCAAGAGAGAGAGCAAGAGAGAGAACAAGAGAGAGAGAGAGAGCAAGAGAGAGAGCAAGAGAGAGAGAGAGAGCAAGAGAGAGAGCAAGAGAGAGAGAGA
>NC_091371.1:11957484-12012484 GCF_038502225.1 Cherax quadricarinatus | reverse complement strand
CCCTCGTGTAGTCTACAGGTCTTATACAACATTAATGACCCTCGTGTTGTCTACAGGTCTTATACAACATTAATGACCCTCGTGTTGTCTACAGGTCTTATACAACATTAATGACCCTCGTGTAGTCTACAGGTCTTATACAACATTAATGACCCTCGTGTTGTCTACAGGTCTTATACAACATTAATGACCCTCGTGTAGTCTACAGGTCTTATACAACATTAATGACCCTCGTGTTGTCTACAGGTCTTATACAACATTAATGACCCTCGTGTTGTCTACAGGTCTTATACAACATTAATGACCCTCGTGTTGTCTACAGGTCTTATACAACATTAATGACCCTCGTGTAGTCTACAGGTCTTATACAACATTAATGACCCTCGTGTAGTCTACAGGTCTTATACAACATTAATGACCCTCGTGTTGTCTACAGGTCTTATACAACATTAATGACCCTCGTGTAGTCTACAGGTCTTATACAACATTAATGACCCTCGTGTAGTCTACAGGTCTTATACAACATTAATGACCCTCGTGTAGTCTACAGGTCTTATACAACATTAATGACCCTCGTGTAGTCTACAGGTCTTATACAACATTAATGACCCTCGTGTAGTCTACAGGTCTTATACAACATTAATGACCCTCGTGTAGTCTACAGGTCTTATACAACATTAATGACCCTCGTGTAGTCTACAGGTCTTATACAACATTAATGACCCTCGTGTAGTCTACAGGTCTTATACAACATTAATGACCCTCGTGTAGTCTACAGGTCTTATACAACATTAATGACCCTCGTGTAGTCTACAGGTCTTATACAACATTAATGACCCTCGTGTAGTCTACAGATCTTATACAACATTAATGACCCTCGTGTAGTCTACAGATCTTATACAACATTAATGACCCTCGTGTTGTCTACAGGTTGTAAACCTGATTAAACAACCCATCTTTTGCATTAATTAAAATTTACTTCTGCCTGACGCAACAGTTTACGTCAGCTTGATGACAGACATGTTTATAATATTTTTCTCATTACTGAGGCATCAGTCAGGAGTGGAACCAGTAATTAGTATAGGTCTTAAGGCCTTTAATTACATTTTACGACGTCAAAAGTCTAACCAATTAATTTTCCTGCAGTTGACGGGAGTACAATCATCTGAGAGATGATTGATGTTGTTGGGTGTGAGAGATGATTGATGTTGATGGGTGTGAGAGATGATTGATGTTGATGGGTGTGAGAGATGATTGATGTTGTTGGGTGTGAGAGATGATTGATGTTGTTGGGTGTGAGAGATGATTGATGTTGTTGGGTGTGAGAGATGATTGATGTTGTTGGGTGTGAGAGATGATTGATGTTGTTGGGTGTGAGAGATGATTGATGTTGTTGGGTGTGAGAGATGATTGATGTTGTTGGGTGTGAGAGATGATTGATGTTGCGTGTGAAAGATGATTGATGTTGTGGTTGATGATGTTGGGTGTGAGAGATGATTGATGTTGTGGTTGATGATGTTGGGTGTGAGAGATGATTGATGTTGTGGTTGATGATGTTGAGTGTGAGAGATGATTGATGTTGTGGTTGATGTTGGGTGTGAGAGATGATTGATGTTGTGGTTGATGATGTTGGGTGTGAGAGATGATTGATGTTGTGGTTAATGATGTTGGGTGTGAGAGATGATTGGTGTTGTGGTTGATGATGTTGGGTGTGAGAGATGATTGGTGTTGTGGTTGATGTTGGGTGTGAGAGATGATTGATGTTGTGGTTGATGATGTTGGGTGTGAGAGATGATTGATGTTGTGGTTGATGATGTTGAGTGTGAGAGATGATTGATGTTGTGGTTGATGATGTTGGGTGTGAGAGATGATTGGTGTTGTGGTTGATGTTGGGTGTGAGAGATGATTGATGTTGTGGTTGATGATGTTGGGTGTAAGAGATGATTGATGTTGTGGTTGATGTTGGGTGTGAGAGATGATTGATGTTGTGGTTGATGATGTTGGGTGTGAGAGATGATGTTGTGGTTGATGTTGGGTGTGAGAGATGATTGATGTTGTGGTTGATGATGTTGGGTGTGAGAGATGATTGATGTTGTGGTTGATGTTGGGTGTGAGAGATGATTGATGTTGTGGTTGATGATGTTGGGTGTGAGAGATGATTGATGTTGTGGTTGATGTTGGGTGTGAGAGATGATTGATGTTGTGGTTGATGTTGGGTGTGAGAGATGATTGATGTTGTGGTTGATGATGTTGGGTGTGAGAGATGATTGATGTTGTGGTTGATGATGTTGGGTGTGAGAGATGATTGATGTTGTGGTTGATGATGTTGGGTGTGAGAGATGATTGATGTTGTGGTTGATGTTGGGTGTGAGAGATGATTGATGTTGTGGTTGATGATGTTGGGTGTGAGAGATGATTGGTGTTGTGGTTGATGATGTTGGGTGTGAGAGATGATTGATGTTGTGGTTGATGTTGGGTGTGAGAGATGATTGATGTTGTGGTTGATGTTGGGTGTGAGAGATGATTGATGTTGTGGTTGATGATGTTGGGTGTGAGAGATGATTGATGTTGTGGTTGATGATGTTGGGTGTGAGAGATGATTGATGTTGTGGTTGATGATGTTGGGTGTGAGAGATGATTGATGTTGTGGTTGATGATGTTGGGTGTGAGAGATGATTGATGTTGTGGTTGATGATGTTGGGTGTGAGAGATGATTGATGTTGTGGTTGATGATGTTGGGTGTGAGAGATGATTGATGTTGTGGTTGATGATGTTGGGTGTGAGAGATGATTGATGTTGTGGTTGATGATGTTGGGTGTGAGAGATGATTGATGTTGTGGTTGATGATGTTGGGTGTGAGAGATGATTGATGTTGTGGTTGATGATGTTGGGTGTGAGAGATGATTGATGTTGTGGTTGATGATGTTGGGTGTGAGAGATGATTGATGTGGTTGATGATGTTGGGTGTGAGAGATGATTGATGTTGTGGTTGATGATGTTGGGTGTGAGAGATGATTGATGTTGTGGTTGATGATGTTGGGTGTGAGAGATGATTGATGTTGTGGTTGATGATGTTGGGTGTGAGAGATGATTGGTGTTGTGGTTGATGTTTATGAGTGAGTGATCTTGTTAGTTGCTTGCTGTCACCAATCCCCTCTCACACCTCTCACACCTCTCACTCTCACAACTCTCACTCTCACAACTCTCACTCTCACACCTCTCACTCTCACACCTCTCACCCTCTCACATCTCTCGCTCTCACACCTCTCATTCTCTCACACCTCTCACTCTCACATCTCTCACTCTCACACCTCTCACACCTCTCACTCTCACAACTCTCACTCTCACACCTCTCACTCTCACATCTCTCACTCTCACACCTCTCACCCTCTCACATCTCTCACTCTCTCTCACTCTCACACCTCTCTCTCTCACACCTCTCACTCTCTCACACCTCTCACTCTCTCTCACTCTCACACCTCTCACTCTCTCACACCTCTCACTCTCTCACATCTCTCACTCTCACACCTCTCACTCTCTCACACCTCTCACTCTCACATCTCTCACTCACACCTCTCACTCTCACATCTCTCACTCTCACACCTCTCACTCTCTCACATCTCTCACTCACACCTCTCACTCTCTCACATCTCTCACACCTCTCACTCTCTCACATCTCACTCTCACACCTCTCACTCTCTCACATCTCACTCTCACACCTCTCACTCTCTCACATCTCTCGCTCTCACATCTCTCACTCTCACACCTCTCACTCTCTCACATCTCTCACTCTCTCACATCTCTCACACCTCTCACTCTCACAACTCTCACTCTCACACCTCTCACTCTCTCACATCTCACTCTCACACCTCTCACTCTCTCACATCTCTCGCTCTCACATCTCTCACTCTCACACCTCTCACTCTCTCACATCTCTCACTCTCTCACATCTCTCACACCTCTCACTCTCACAACTCTCACTCTCACACCTCTCACTCTCTCACATCTCTCACTCTCACATCTCTCACATCTCTCACTCTCACATCTCTCACTCTCACATCTCTCACTCTCACAACTCTCACACCTCTCACTCTCACACCTTTCACACCTCTCTCACACCTCTCACTCTCACACCTCTCACTCATATCTCTCTCACACCTCTCAATCTCTCACTCCTCTCACTCTCACACCTCTTACTCACATCTCTCTCTCACACCTCTCACTCTCTCACATCTCTCACTCTCACAACTCTCACTCTCACAACTCTCACAACTCTCACTCTCACAACTCTCACTCTCACATCTCTCACTCTCACACCTCTCACTCTCTCACATCTCTCACTCTCACACCTCTCACTCTCTCACATCTCTCACTCTCACAACTCTCACTCTCACAACTCTCACAACTCTCACTCTCACAACTCTCACTCTCACAACTCTCACTCTCACAACTCTCACATCTCTCACTCTCACACCTCTCACTCTCTCACATCTCTCACTCTCACACCTCTCACTCTCTCACAACTCTCACTCTCACAACTCTCACTCTCACATCTCTCGCTCTCACACCTCTCACTCTCACATCTCTCGCTCTCACACCTCTCACTCTCTCACATCTCTCGCCCTCACACCTCTCACTCACACCTCTCACTCTCACATCTCTCGCTCTCACACCTCTCACTCTCTCACATCTCTCGCCCTCACACCTCTCACTCACACCTCTCACTCTCACACCTCTCTCTCACATCTCTCGCCCTCACACCTCTCGCTCACACCTCTCACTCTCACACCTCTCACTCTCTCACACCTCTCACTCTCACACCTCTCACTCTCTCACACCTCTCACTCACATTTCTCACTCTGTCACACCTCTCTCTCTCTCACACCTCTCACTCTCACACCTCTCACTCTCACATCTCTCGCTCTCACACCTCTCACTCTGTCACACCTCTCACTCTCTCACACCTCTCACTCTGTCACACCTCTCTCTCTCACACCTCTCACTCTCACACCTCTCACTCTGTCACACCTCTCTCTCTCTCACACCTCTCACTCTCACACCTCTCACTCTGTCACACCTCTCACTCTGTCACACCTCTCACTCTGTCACACCTCTCTCTCTCTCACACCTCTCACTCTCACACCTCTCACTCTGTCACACCTCTCACTCTGTCACACCTCTCACTCTGTCACACCTCTCACTCTCTCACACCTCTCACTCTCTCACACCTCTCACTCTCTCACACCTCACTCACACCTCTCACTCTCACACCTCTCACTCTCTCACACCTCTCACTCTCTCACATCTCTCGCTCTCACACCTCGCTCTCACACCTCTCGCTCTCACACCTCTCACTCTCTCAAATCTCTCACTCTCACACCTCTTACTCCTATACCTTATCAGTTTTGCCTCTTTAACTCACACCACTCTCACTCACACCACTCACTCGCATCACTATCACTCACACCACTCTTACACCACTCTCATTCATACCACTCACACCTCTATCGCACTCCCACACCTCTCTCACTCACACCACTCTCACACCACTCACTCTCACCACACCACTTTCACACCACTCACACCACTCTCACACCACTGTCACACCACACTGGCCTCACACCACACTGGCCTCACACCACACTGGCCTCACACCACACTGGCCTCACACCACACTGGCCTCACGCCACACTGGCCTCACACCACACTGGCCTCACACCACACTGGCCTCACACCACAATGGCCTCACACCACACTGGCCTCACACCACACTGGCCTCACACCACACTGGCCTCACACCACACTGGCCTCACACCACACTGGCCTCACACCACACTGGCCTCACACTACAATGGCCTCACACCACACTGGCCTCACACCACACTGGCCTCACACCACACTGGCCTCACACTACAATGGCCTCACACCACACTGGCCTCACACCACACTGGCCTCACACCACACTGGCCTCACACCACACTGGCCTCACACCACACTGGCCTCACACCACACTGGCCTCACACCACACTGGCCTCACACTACAATGGCCTCACACCACACTGGCCTCACACCACACTGGCCTCACACCACACTGGCCTCACACTACAATGGCCTCACACCACACTGGCCTCACACCACACTGGCCTCACACTACAATGGCCTCACACCACACTGGCCTCACACTACAATGGTCTCACACCACACTGGCCTCACACCACACTGGCCTCACACCACACTGGCCTCACACTACAATGGCCTCACACCACACTGGCCTCACACTACAATGGCCTCACACCACACTGGCCTCACACTACACTGGCCTCACACTACAATGGCCTCACACCACACTGGCCTCACACTACAATGGCCTCACACCACACTGGCCTCACACCACACTGGCCTCACACCACACTGGCCTCACACTACAATGGCCTCACACTACAATGGTCTCACACCACACTGGCCTCACGCTACACTGGCCTCACACTACAATGGCCTCACACCACACTGGCCTCACACTACAATGGCCTCACACCACACTGGCCTCACACTACAATGGCCTCACACCACACTGGCCTCACACTACAATGGCCTCACACCACACTGGCCTCACACTACAATGGCCTCACACCACACTGGCCTCACACTACAATGGCCTCACACCACACTGGCCTCACACCACACTGGCCTCACACCACACTGGCCTCACACCACACTGGCCTCACACCACACTGGCCTCACACCACACTGGCCTCACACTACAATGGCCTCACACCACACTGGCTGCAATTTTCCCCGTGAACCCTTTTTTTCTGTGTGTATTCACCTGTATGTTATTGAAGGAGTTGAGCTACGGTTCCTGGCCCACACCTCGTCTCTGGTCGCTGCTAAATCCAATTATCTTCTGGCTTGGAGAGCCTTGTCGTACTTCTTCTTATAGCTGTGTGTGGGTGTCACCTCTACCACGTCACACTCCAGATTGTTCCACTTTCTGACAGCTGTAAGGCTGAAGAAATACTTCCTAACATTCTTACGAGTCATCTCATTTTCATCTTCCAGTTGTGGCCTGGAACATTCTGGCCCGGTCCACCTTGTCGATTCCTCTTAGTATTTTGTACGTCGTTATCACATCCTCCTTAGTGCTCCTGTCCTCTAGAGTTTGTACTCACCTGTTTGCGGTTGCAGGGGTCGAGACATAGCTTCTGGCCCCGCCTCTTCACTGATCGCTACTAGGTCTTCTCTCTCCCTGCTCCATGAGCTTTATCATACCCTGTCTTTAAACTATGTATGGTTCCTGCCTCCACTACGTCACTAGTCAGCCTATTTCACTTCCTGACGACTCTGTGACTAAAGAAATACTTCCTAACATCTCTTAGATTCATCTGAATCTTCATCTGCCAATTGTGACCCCTTGTTTCTGTGTCCCATCTCTGGAACATCCTGTCTCTGTCCACCTTGTCAATTCCTCGAAGTGTTTTGTATGTCGTTATCGTGTCTCCCTTGACCCTCCTGTCTTCCAGTATCGTCAGACCGATTTTCCTTAACCTTTTTTCGTAGGACATTTCCCTTAGCTCTGGAACTAACCTTGTTGCAAACCTTTGCACTTTCTCTAATTTCTTGATGTGCTTGACCAGGTGTGGGTTCCAAACTGGTGCTGCATACTCCAGTATGGGCCTGACGTAAATGGTATACAGAGTCTTGAACGATTCTTTACTGAGGTATCGGAACGCTATTCTCAGGTTTGCCAGGCACCCATATGCTGCAACAGTTATCTGGTTGATGTGCGCCTCAGGAGATGTGCTCGGTATTATACTCACCCCAAGATCCTTTGTCTTGAGTGAGATTTGCAGTCTTTGGCCACCAAGCCCATACTCTTTCTGCAGTCTTCTTTGCCCTTCCCCGATCTTCATGACTTTATATTTGACAAGGTTAAATTCGAGAAGCCTGGTGCTGGACCAGGCTTCCATCCAACCTGTCCAGGTCTCTTTGTGGTCATGCTTGGTCCTCATCCGATTTAATTCTCCTCCTTAACTTCACATCAAATGCAAACAGACACAGTTTTGAGTCTCTTGAGAGTCTCCCTTTCGTCATGTGTGTGTGTGTGTGTGTGTGTGCTCCACGTGACCAAGGTTGTTCTTAAATTAGTGATCCTTGAAGGTTCACTGCAGATCATTGAGGTGAAGGGTAGACCTACATAAGTCACTACCTGACTCACCACCCACACGGTTCTCTGTGACATGGGCTGCCACTGATACCTCTTGCCTTGCCTCAGAGAATTTCTCCTTTCTGTTGTTGTCTTGCAACATTGCATAGCTCCTAACGACGCACGAGAGTGCGAAAGATCTTGAGCTAAAGATTTCCATCCCCATGTGACTTGTGAGGCACCCACATATTAACTTACACAGCCATCCTAAACACTCTCACGCTGTAAGCCTCGTTATTGTACTTCAGTATACCGTGTTAACGTGTACATAACAGTCACGAGGGCTGTGTGTATATACCAGTCACGAGGGTTGTGTGTATATACCAGTCACGAGGGTTGTGTATATATACAAGTCACGAGGGTTGTGTATATATACAAGTCACGAGGGTTGTGTATATATACAAGTCACGAGGGTTGTGTATATATACCAGTCACGAGGGTTGTGTATATACCAGTCACGAGGGTTGTGCGTACATACCAGTCACAAGGGCTGTGTGTACATACTAGTCACAAGAGTTGTGTGTACATACCAGTCACAAGGGTTGTGTGTACATACTAGTCACAAGGGTTGTGTGTACATACCAGTCACAAGGGTTGTGTGTACATACCAGTCACAAGGGTTGTGCGTACATACCAGTCACAAGGGTTGTGTGTACATACCAGTCACAAGGGCTGTGTGTACATACTAGCCAAAAGAGTTGTGTGTACATACCAGTCACAAGGGTTGTGTGTACATACTAGTCACAAGGGTTGTGTGTACATACCAGTCACAAGGGCTGTGTGTACATACCAGTCACAAGGGCTGTGTGTACATACCAGTCACAAGGGCTGTGTGTACATACCAGTCACAAGGGCTGTGTGTACATACCAGTCACAAGGGCTGTGTGTACATACCAGTCACAAGGGCTGTGTGTACATACCAGTCACAAGGGCTGTGTGTACATACCAGTCACAAGGGCTGTGTGTACATACCAGTCACAAGGGCTGTGTGTACATACCAGTCACAAAGGCTGTTTTTTCCTAGCAAAAATGTGTGAGTCATGAAAGAGGAGAGAGAGAGAGAGAGAGAGAGAGAGAGAGGTGCCATACTCTGGTTACACTGTAATTAACACACATATAACCACGCCAACCATCTCTGGCACGTCAGTGGGATTTTAACCTGTTTGTGGTTTCAGGGTTCGAGTCACTTTCTGGCCCTGCCTCTCAAAGTGTTTGTCACTGAGGTCACTTTCTTTTAGAACTGTCACACCCAGCATTGGAGCTGTCCAAGTCATTCCACTCCCTGATCACTGTGACTCGTGTATTTTTTTAGCATCCAAATATGTCCTTGTGTACCTGTTTCTTGCCTCTCGAGCTGCCTGTTCCTCTCCACTCAATTAATTCCACTTGAGTATTTTGTACGCCGCTATCATGTCTGCCATGGTTAATGTGTGTATGTGTGTTTGTAAACTACAATTATATATATGTCGTGCCGAATAGGCAGAACTTGTGATATTGGCTTAAATAGCAACGTTCATCTTGCCATATAGGACAAGTGAAAATTTGTGTATGCAATAATTTCGCCAAAATCATTCTGAACCTAACGAAAAAAATATATTTCACTGTGTTTGTTTAGTATTAAATTATTGTAAACAAATCTAAAATCTATTTAGTTGGATTAGGCTAAAATAAATTGCTCTTGTTATAATAAGGTTAGGTAAGTTTTCTAAGATTCTTTTGGTGCAAAATTATTAATTTTTACATTAACATTAATAAAAAAATATATCTTTAAACGTATAAGAGAAAATTTCAGAAAGGATTTAATTTTAAATGAGTTCTTGCTAACTGACCAGTTTTACATATCCGGCACGACATATATATATATATATATATATATATATATATATATATATATATATATATATATATATATATATATATATATATATATATATATATATATATATATATATGCAATTGTTACCATAATGACCCCCGTGCTGACGATAGACTTGAAACCTAACACAGTAATTAACTACATGTTCGTTCATTACATAATGTTTCTCCATAAACTTATCTGAAATTTCGACACTTTTCCCTCATTTCAAAATTTAAGGAATATGTTCCATTAAAAGTAGTAAACCATACCCCCGGCCGGGATTGAACCCGCGGTCATAGAGTCTCAAAACTCCAGCGGGTTCAATCCCGGCCGGGGGTATGGTTTATTTGCAATCGTGTCATTACGATTTCTTAAGTCAAGTAAAAGTAGTAAATTAGCGTTGTTATTGTATGTGGCGGCCGGAGGGTTGTTGTGGTGGGGGGGGGGGGAGGTTCAGGAGCATGGTGGGGGAGAAGCCTGGTTGTGATGGGGAGGGAGAGAAATTACCTGTCTTCTCCCCTCCCTCAGGTGAGGGAGGAAGAGGTCCCGGGGACCTTGCAAATCGAATTGTGGTGTGCATAGTTCCTTCGCCGGGGGAGTGAGTGGATGTGGGAGTTTGGGAGGTGGGGAGTAGGGGAGGTGGGGAGTAGGGGAGTAGGGGAGGTGGGGAGTAGGGGAGGTGGGGAGTAGGGGAGGTGGGGAGTAGGGGAAGGGTTAAAGATGAAACGTGTTCAGTAGACTTGAGTCGAAGCTATGTTTGGCACCTCTGTTACCCCTGAGGTTGAGGCTGCCACCACCACTCATGACGCTGAACTAACCATTCGGGTTTACTGCCTTATGTAAATGACAGTAATAATAATAATAATAATAATAATAATAATAATAATAATAATAATTAAAATTAAGGAGGGGCACACACACACACACACCAAAAAAATTGCCGTCGTTTTATGTAATATCACTCATAATTAACCATATATTTTGCGCATCATCCTTAGAACAATATCACAAGCGTATGATGCTTCTTCATTATCCTTAGAACGATACGAGTCTGACCCATGGCTGGGTTCCAGGAGTAGAAAGACCGTCGAAACTCATCAAAGGTGTACCATAAGCCTATGATGCCTCTGCATCATCCTTAGAATAATACTACAAGCGTACAATGTTCTCTCTCTCTCCTCAGGACCTTCACCGCACTGGATGTTCACTCTTCTGCGGGGAGGAAGCTGAGGACAACCAGGCCATGTTGAAGCGGGTGCTGCTAGCCTTCGCTCGCTGGAACAAAGGTGTAGGCTACTGCCAGGGCTTCAACATGCTTGCTGCTATCATCCTCGAGGTCATGGAGCGTCAGGAGTCGGACGCACTCAAGGTGAGCCTTCGCATAACTTTCGGTTTCCACCTACAATGGTTGTCAACAACTGTAGGTGCTAAATAAATCACGGGAACGGGTGGGGTTTCAACCCATGGCAGTGAATCCTTAAACTCACAGGCCAGTGCGTTAACCACTTGGTGATATTAGAAGTAGTGCAGTGTGTAGACCTACTCAAAACAAGGAATAAGACATAAGTGCCTCACAAGACTTGCAGATATGTTGTGGTGTTATTTTAAATAGTACAAGCAAAGACAGGTCTTATTGTCAATAGTAGAAGCGAAGACAGGGCAAACAACAAGCACTTTGCTTGCCTTGTGGTTGCTTCTGTTTTATTCTTTATGTACACAAGCATTCATGGTGAGTTATGACTGGGACGACCTCTTAAGTTATGACTAGGGAGAGTATTGAGAGTGTGTCACTTTTGCCAGTGCTGGAGAATTTTCCTGGATGATGTCACTCTTACCAGTGCTGGGGAATGTTCCTGCATGATGTCACTCTTGTGAGTGCTGGAGAATGTTCCTGGATGTCACTTGCCAGTGCTGGATAATGTCACTCTTACCAGTGCTGGAGAATGTTCCTGGATAATGTCACTCTTACCAGTGCTGGAGAATGTTCCTGCATGATGTCACTCTTACCAGTGCTGGAGAATGTTCCTGGATAATGTCACTCTTACCAGTGCTGGAGAATGTTCCTGGATAATGTCACTCTTACCAGTGCTGGAGAATGTTCCTGCATGATGTCACTCTTACCAGTGCTGGAGAATGTTCCTGGATGATGTCACTCTTACCAGTGCTGGAGAATGTTCCTGGATAATGTCACTCTTACCAGTGCTGGAGAATGTTCCTGTATGATGTCACTCTTACCAGTGCTGGAGAATGTTCCTGGATGTCACTTGCCAGTGCTGGATAATGTCACTCTTACCAGTGCTGGAGAATGTTCCTGGATAATGTCACTCTTACCAGTGCTGGAGAATGTTCCTGCATGATGTCACTCTTACCAGTGCTGGAGAATGTTCCTGGATGATGTCACTCTTACCAGTGCTGGAGAATGTTCCTGGATAATGTCACTCTTACCAGTGCTGGAGAATGTTCCTGCATGATGTCACTCTTACCAGTGCTGGAGAATGTTCCTGGATGATGTCACTCTTACCAGTGCTGGAGAATGTTCCTGGATAATGTCACTCTTACCAGTGCTGGAGAATGTTCCTGTATGATGTCACTCTTACCAGTGCTGGAGAATGTTCCTGTATGATGTCACTCTTACCAGTGCTGGAGAATGTTCCTGGATAATGTCACTCTTACCAGTGCTGGAGAATGTTCCTGGATGATGTCACTTACCAGTGCTGGAGAATGTTCCTGCATGATGTCACTTACCAGTGCTGGAGAATGTTCCTGCATGATGTCACTTACCAGTGCTGGAGAATGTTCCTGCATGATGTCACTTACCAGTGCTGGAGAATGTTCCTGCATGATGTCACTTACCAGTGCTGGAGAATGTTCCTGCATGATGTCACTTACCAGTGCTGGAGAATGTTCCTGCATGATGTCATACCAGTGCTGGAGAATGTTCCTGCATGATGTCACTTACCAGTGCTGAGAGCATGATGTCACTTACCAGTGCTGGAGAATGTTCCTGCATGATGTCACTTACCAGTGCTGGAGAATGTTCCTGCATGATGTCACTTACCAGTGCTGGAGAATGTTCCTGCATGATGTCACTTACCAGTGCTGGAGAATGTTCCTGCATGATCTAATATTTTCGTACAAATTTTCCAAGAGAACTTAAGTGTTGTTATCTTCACTGAGAAGTGCTGAAACTTGCGGGATAAAGTGCTTGCGTAGTGCAAGAAAATCATCGTCGATCTAGGGATGGTTAAGGTAGCCTCAGTTCCTTGAATCAAAACCCCGATTTCTTTAATCAAAGGCACCTTTTTTTGGAGGTGTAAATATTCACAGTATCCCAAGGCTTCTTGAATTCAAGAAGCCGTAGGATACCACGAATGTATAGGAGGTTATGGAAGCAAGTTGAGGGAGAGGCAAGAGGCCCTCCAGTACAGAGGAAGAACACACTGCCCTCCAGTACAGACGAAGAACACACTGCCCTCCAGTACAGAGGAAGAACACACTGCCCTCCAGTACAGACGAAGAACACACTGCCCTCCAGTACAGACGAAGAACACACTGCCCTCCAGTACAGACGAAGAACACACTGCCCTCCAGTACAGAGGAAGAACACACTGCCCTCCAGTACAGAGGAAGAACACACTGCCCTCCAGTACAGAGGAAGAACACACTGTCCTCCAGTACAGAGGAAGAACACACTGTCCTCCAGTACAGAGGAAGAACACACTGCCCTCCAGTACAGAGGAAGAACACACTGCCCTCCAGTACAGAGGAAGAACACACTGTCCTCCAGTACAGAGGAAGAACACACTGTCCTCCAGTACAGAGGAAGAACACACTGCCCTCCAGTACAGAGGAAGAACACACTGCCCTCCAGTACAGAGGAAGAACACACTGCCCTCCAGTACAGACGAAGAACACACTGCCCTCCAGTACAGAGGAAGAACACACTGCCCTCCAGTACAGAGGAAGAACACACTGCCCTTCAGTACAGAGGAAGAACACACTGCCCTTCAGTACAGAGGAAGAACACACTGCCCTCCAGTACAGAGGAGAACACACTGCCCTCCAGTACAGAGGAAGAACACACTGCCCTCCAGTACAGAGGAAGAACACACTGCCCTCCAGTACAGAGGAAGAACACACTGCCCTCCAGTACAGAGGAAGAACACACTGCCCTCCAGTACAGAGGAAGAACACACTGCCCTCCAGTACAGAGGAAGAACACACTGCCCTCCAGTACAGAGGAAGAACACACTGCCCTCCAGTACAGAGGAAGAACACACTGCCCTCCAGTACAGAGGAAGAACACACTGCCCTCCAGTACAGAGGAAGAACACACTGCCCTCCAGTACAGAGGAAGAACACACTGCCCTCCAGTACAGAGGAAGAGCACACTGTGTGAAGGCTTACTCAGCCCTGTAACAACTTCAGTATTACCAAGGCTGACTCCTCAGGAGGAGACGAACTTTACCCAAGTTCTGGGACGTCACCATTTTATCTGCATACTCAAGTGTAGTCAACCCCAGACAACTACCTCTCATCTTTGCAGTGGTGAAAGACCTGCGTTCCTATCATCTGGACGGACTATTCAAGGCTAGAGACTCTGTGAAGAACTAGTCGTTGGGTTGTCACTCAACATCTGTGACCCCCCCCATCATCAGCAACGGCTACAATTTATACAACACTCGGTGTCACCAACATCAGACACCCCAGTCTAACTGTATATATTAGCGTTGAAATCATATATTTTTTTATTTCATTTTTCATTTCTCTTTCAAGTAGGATAAAAATTCATATTTAATTGTTTTATATTTTCATTTCTAAATAATAAAGTGTTTATATTTAACTGTTATTATTTTTTTCTGATGTTGTTGACACCGCGTGTTGTATAAATTGTAGCCGTTGCTGATGATGGGGGGTCACAGATGTTGAGTGACAACCCAACGACTAGTTCTTCACAGAGTCTCTAGCCTTGAATAGTCCGTCAAGGTGATAGGAACGCAGGTCTTTCACCACTGCAAAGATGAGAGGTAGTTGTCTGGGGTTGACTACACTTGGGTATGCAGATAAAATGATGACGTCCCAGAACTTGGGTAAAGTTCATCTCCTTCAACACTTGTTTCTTTGGTTGCCAGATGACCCGAGCTGACATTCCAAAAGTTGTGCTGGGAGCTGCGAGTCAAGTGATTATCATTTGGTCGGAGCCCCACACGTCACCTTTCCGGGTGGTGAAAAAAAGGAGGGGGGCATAGCGGGAGCTAGACACTGACCCTACCTTAACAAGCAGCCGGCAATCAAACTATCGTTACCATATACTCGCTTGCTACTCCTATCTGTTGAACTTTTCCCTCACACACTGCTACAACTTCATTCCAATAGAACCTCGAGTAAAGAATTAGACACATGTGCAACATCTGGGTATCTTTACTGTAGAGGTTTCGCCAACCAGTGGCTTTATCAGTGCATATTCAAGGACATAATTGGATAATGAAATAATCAGTCCCTCAGTCTTGGAGTTGGTGAAGAACACCGTTGAATTTATATTGATAAAGTCACTGGTTGGAGAAGCGTCTACAGTAAACATGCACAGGTGGCTAATTCTTCATCTTGTCGGTATTGTATAATATACACATAGAGAACCTCGGATCGTGGGGGAGAGTGGACGCTCTATTTACCTGAAAGAGTTAGGTCATAAACTAGCCAGAGAAACCAAGGGTTGAAAAGTAAGCAGCTGCTTGTTACATTGGCTCAGTTTAGTGGTCCCGAGAGGTTATGTCCTCGAGAGGAGACACAACTCGTTATATTCTTTCCTGGAGCCATTCTATCCCCTTCTGCGAGGTTGCAAATCTTGTAAATATTACCAGTCGTGGTACCTGCATGTTAACCCTTAATATGTGTACATAATGCTGGGCATTATTACGTCTGCGATAATAACATGCGTCTCATTTTTGTATGAACTAATTTTTATCTAATGTTAGTCCGAAATCAATATCCATTTTGGGGTTTAAGCGAAGACAGATAGCAGTAAACCCAGGCTCTTGTGTAACCCACCAACTGCACTTTTTTAAGGGTGGGGGGAAGGAGAAGAGAAAGAGAAGGGGGAAAGAAGAAGAAGAGGAGAGGGGAGTTAGTTGCACTATTTATGGCTAAGGAATGTCTGGTCGTACCCAGCATTGTGCTGCTCCACCTGCAATATTTCTGCCTGTGAGTGTATATCTTATTTGTCAAGGGAAGTGAATAAGCAGCAAGTTCGGTACGATAATATATTCACTTCTTGTTGATACACGATATAGCGTAAACAGAATGTATAATAAGTTACTGAACTTTTCGCTCAGTTTTGAAAATGTTGACGATGTAAAGTAACTTTTATCCGTGACTCAATAAGCCGAGTTTCTTATCGCATATTTAGATCTCCCGTCACGTCGTGGTGTTAATGTAATATTTCCTCCTGGATAACATTCCAGTATTCCGCCACTCGATTTGTGTTCCCGCCCATTTGTATCTTCGGGGATCGTCTCGACTCCTTGGCTCCCGCCTCTTAACCTAAAATCCAGCTTCGTCGTTCATTCTCCTCTATGATATATCTTTTTTTGTAACCTCCCAGTTTGTTTTGATAGGTTTTCTACTAGATCTCGAGTTGTTTTACCAACCAACTCGCTGGAGTTGGAGAGATAATATATACCTGGAAAGTACTTAGGGCCTTGTACGAAATCTGCACACTACCATAACATACTGAGTGAGAGATATGGGAGGAAGTGCAAAGTAAACTCAGTGGAAAGCAGGGTGCGGTGGGCACAATCAGGGAACGCTGTATCAACATCCGTGGCCCCAAACTATTCAGCATCTTACCATAAGATATCAGAAACACTGCAGGGACATATGTAGAAGTCTTCAATTGGAAACTGGACAAGTATCTTTACCAGGTGCCAGATCAACCAGGCTGTGATGGATATGTAGGCCAGTGGGCTGACAGCCCACTGGCCTACATATCCATCACCAGTGTGTGTCTATCACCAGACATATCCATCACGAGACAAGCTTGCCTGGCCTAGAACCGGGCTCTGAAGGTAGAAAAGCTTTCGAAACTCATCAAGGGTATTACGCCACTGTAGTGTGGCTGCCTGGTTGTTCCTCCACAATATTCTGCAGTCTTACCAACACCCTGACTTTACTCACTGTAAATAAAGTATTACCGCTTTGTGTGTGTGTGAGGGAGAGAGTCCATATGAACGTCTGTATAAATAACTCATTACGATTATGACCGGATATAAACATGTAAATACTTCATTACCCCTGTAACTTGTTCAGCTTTCAAAAGTTTGCAGTCTAGTCCCTGGACCCATTATGTACCTCTATAATCATTTGACTACCACCCACACCATGGGTATGTGCTGCATAATAAACATGTTAAACTAACTTACCAACACCTGGTATTAGTTAGAGCAGTGTGTAGTGGCTGGCTGCTAGACTTATCTTTTTCCTTTGCTATTTCTGTAGTTCGGGCGTCTGTCTCGCGTCCAGTAGACGGAGGATCGAGCCTCCACCACGTCTTAAGCTGAATGACCCACATGGGTTTAGCGCTTAACACGAATTAAATGCTTCATTAGAGTTTTCTACTGTGTATTTATAAACTGTATGTAAAGAAATACGTGTAGTTGACAAATATATGAGACTTCGTGGTAATTCATGTTCTGACAGTAATGTCTTGTATTAATATTGAGAACCTTGTGATGTTCCTAGATGTGACTGATTGATGTCTCGTGAAGACACGAGTGTCGCATGTACCTATGATTGATTAATGTCCTCTCTCTCTCTCTCTCTCTCTCTCTCTCTCTCTCTCTCTCTCTCTCTCTCTCTCTCTCTCTCTCTCTCTCTCTCTCTCTCTCTCTCTCTCTCTCTCTCCCTCTTTCTTTCTCACGTTTCTCACTCCTTCCTCACTTCTCCTCACTCCTCCTTCCCGCCCTCCACTACTTCATAATTCGTTACTGAGTTCGCGGTAATTTACCCGGCTTATGTCACTTTGTGGACGAGAAAGTTTGCATCTGGTGAAAGCACCTTTTTTTTGTGGGGGGGAGGGGGCACCCCTCACACTCGAGCAGGGAAAGCCACCACCGACCTTTCCAGTCTATGTAAATTCACTTTCCCCGCATTGACCTTTGATGAACTTATGCTGGGGATAAGTTCACTAGATAACTTCGTCAAAATGAAGAGTCCCTTTGCTTCTCCGCTTTGACGGAAACTGTTTTTATTCGTCAAAATAGAGAAAGTTTTCGTTTTACTTGTGACTGGGCAACACATCTTCAAAGATGACGTCGGGAGAGGAGGGAACACACGGCTTTTATGTCCTGTGTTCGATATGTGAAAGGAAGTTGTCAGGTCGTCAGTCAGGTCGTCGGCCAGGTTGTCTGTCAAGAATTTCCACAACAACAAATCCATTCTTATTTTGTGTCATATGAGCGACTATTTTCCTGGACAACCCGCGCGCTTCCTGTGAGCGACTACGTTCTTAAGCTAGTGATGAGCTTCGTGCGAACAGTAGCGCACACAAGGGTCACACTGTAACTATCATATATCATTGGGCAGTTGTGTTTTTCAGATGTCGTCTATTTATTTCATAGCTTAAGTCTAATACTTGCTTGTTAAATATAGCTGATGCACTATGTGAAAATCTCCCTAAAAACGTGAAAATATATCAATACTATATGTATTTATATATACGTATATATATATATATATATATATATATATATATATATATATATATATATATATATATATATATATATATATATATATATTATATATATATATATATATATAGTTATATATAGTTAAATAGTTATAGATATATATGTGTGTGTATATATATATATATATATATATATATATATATATATATATATATATATATATATATATATATATATATATATATATATATTATACATACACACACACACACATACGACACTGCCAATCTCACTCATCGTCACAGCCTCACTAAACTCTTTAAGATGTGCGTGTTCTCCGTCTGCGCCACCAGGTGATGATCTACCTAATAGAGGGAGTGCTTCCAGAGTCCTACTTCGCTAACAACCTGCGGGGACTCAGCGTCGATATGGCCGTCTTCCGTGACCTTCTTCGGCTGCGCCTTCCTCTGCTCTCCCGCCACCTGGAACACCTCCAGCATGACGCAGCAGACCTAGCCACAGGTGAGTGGGTGCCAGGGAGTAAGGGTGAGGGAGGAGGTGGACACTGAGTAGAAAGGAAGTAAAAAACAAAAAGGCACAATACCGTGACCATTTACAAGTCACTTTTGACTTGTAAATGGTCCAAGTCGGACCGAAGCATCGTCATAAGTTTCTCTTTCCTATGTGCGGGTTATTTGTGTAAGGAAGAAGCAGTCACGGAGGGCAGTTATACTTAATGGTATTTTATGGGTCATCGCGACGGGCGCAACACACACACAAGCTTCATTTATTGTTGTCACGAGGCTGCAACTTATTGCATATATCTGTGTTGTGCCTATACACAGCGTTCACGTCTATGTGACTGTCTTTTCAGAAGCCCTGGGCTTATATTAAATGTCTTTCCAAAGGCCCAGAGCTATGTGAGTGTCTTTCCAGAGGTCGAGGCCTATAATGTGACGTATCAAAACTCCAGACTAATATGATTCTCTTCGCAGAAGTCAGACAACCAGACCAGTTCGTGGCTATGGTACTGAAGTGTGTGTGTACTCACCTAATTGTGGTTGTAGGGGTCGATTCATAGCTCCTGGCCCCGCCTCTTCACTGGTCGCTACTCAGTCACTTCCCTGCTCCGTGAGCTTTATCATACATCATCTTAAAACTGTGTATGGCTCCTGCCTCCACCACCTCCCTTTCCAGACTATTCCACTTCCTGACAACTCTGTGACTGAAGAAATACTTCATAACATCCCTGTGTGTGTTTTAAGATCATTCTGTCAGTAATGTCCCATGTGTTTCTATAACATGTGTTGGTGTTATTGCTGAGGATGGTGTCTGGTTCTCACCCCATCTCCACTCACTCTTAACCCGTTGTTTACACCAGAGTATATAGCTTTATATTGTTTACTGGTGGTTAACACTCTCGCTTCACACGGTGAGGGCCTGGGTTCGATTCCCAGCCAGAGTAGAAACATTGGACGTGTTTCTTTCCACCTGTTGTCTATGTTCCCCATCAGTAAAATGGGTACCTGGGTGTTAGTCGACTGGTGTGGGTCGCATCCTGGGACACTGACCTAATGAGGCCTGGTCACAGACCGGGCCGCGGGGGCGTTGACCCCCGGAACTCTCTCCAGAAACTCCAGATATAGCTTTACATTTTCGTATCCAACAGTTGCTGACTGGTTCACTTTCTTGTGCTCACACTGACAGTCAGTACACTAACCTCATATTTAAAACTGGTGAAGATAACAGTGTTAGATGTATCAGGGTAGACTGGCAGTATTATATTAATGCTATATGTACTATAGTACTGGTAAGTTGATAAAATACTGGCGTCACTTGTGTATCTTTCTTTACTGGAAAACATTTCGGTTTTGGGACCTTGAGAAGTGATCAAGGTCGAAGGATCAGATGATCTTAATCACTTCTAAGAAGTGATCATGATCACTTGATCACGTTTCGGTCCTGGAACTGAAACGTTTACTCATAAATATTACCTAGTGTTTGCTGACGTCTCTTTATTACCGAAACTTCACGCCCGCACAGCAGGCTTCGTCAGTCACAGGATGTGTGCTGGTGAGGGAGTCATGAGTTGTTGTATATGTGTGTCTAATTAACCTCGGTACGTAGATGTCTTTCTCTAATCATATTTGCTAAAAACATCTGAAATTTCCTCTCTTGTCAGGTGTCCAAGTTTGCTTCGTTTAACGTCGTTTCTGTTGATTTGCATTTGTTTCAGTTTTGTGGACGATATTAACACCTTCAATAGTCATAATCTGGGTGGCATTGAAAATTGGGTTGGTCAAATGTTGTTAGTGGGATGAATTGTAAAGGACCTGCCTAGTATGGGCCAACAGGCCTGCTGCAGTGTTCCTCCTTTCTTATGTTCTTATGTTCTTATATAAAGTACATATGGTGTACTTCGTAAATAAAATAAAATTTTGAATTTGAATCATAACCATAATTTTTAAAAGGGTGGAGGGGTAAGCCAGCGGAAGGTCTCGGTCAGATGACCAAAAGCTCCATCTGCGGGGGTCATCATATGACTTAGACCCGCGTCAAGGAACACTTACCTAACCTAACCTTTCCAGTTGATTGTGTGGTTAGTATGTTGAATAAGTTAGGACACTGCAGAGCTCTCCTGACTGCACCTAACCGGAGACTTGTTCTATTATCCGCGTGACTAATTAAGGCCAGACTACCCCGAGATGTTGTCAAATAACCTATTATTCTCAGGTCAGACGTTATACATTAATGGTTTCAATATTTGGTTCTTTTGTGAATTATCCGGCCTGGTTAAGGTGAGAACGAGAGAGAGAGCGAGCGAGCTAACTTCCGAAGTGTGAGCTAGAGAGTGAGGTGTGTGACATAGGAGAGGGAAGCTGCACCATGTTAGGCACGGAATATCAGATCATCAGATCCACATTGTCATCTCTCGCATATTACCCTCCACCATGATGCTATAGATAGCTAGCCTCCTCCTCCTCTCTCTCTCTCTCTCTCTCTCTCTCTCTCTCTCTCTCTCATGTTTAAAATTTCTTGAAGCCATAACTTGACCCAGATTGTGTGCGTTTTTCACCTATTTGTGGTTGCAGAGGTCGATTCGCAGCTCCTGCCCCCACCTCTTCGCTGATCACCACTAGGTCCACTTCCAGCTCTCAGAGCCTTGTCGTACCTCTCCTTAAAGTTATGTATGGATTTTGCCTCCATTACACCACTCTTCAGATTGTTTCACTTCGTGACAATTCGTGTGTGTGTGTATGTGTTTGTTTTACATATGTTACATTCGTAAACCATAATGTATCTATTCGCCTATTTGTTTGTGGGGGAGGGGAGTCGAGTCTCACCTCCCGGCCCATCTTCTTATACATACTCTTGAAGCTGTGTATGTGTACTTGACCCTCCTCCCAGGCCCGGTGGTCTGGTGGCCAAAGCTTCCGCTTCACATACGGAGGGCCCGGGTTCGATTCCCGGCTGGTGGAAACATTTCGACGCGTTTCCTTACACCTGATGTCCTGTTCACCTAGCAGCAAATAGGTACCTGAGTGCTAGTCGACTGGTGTGGGTCGCATCCTGGGGGACAAGATTGAGGACCCCAAAGGAAATAAGACAGTCCTCGGTGACGCACTGAATTTCTTGGGTTATCCTGGGTGGCTAACCCTCCGGGATTAAAATCCGAAGAAAATCTTATCTTACCACATCCAGGTCATTCCTCTTGTTTACCACCCTGAGGCTGAAAAAGTACTTCCTGACATACCTAGGACTCATCTGTGCCTTGTCTCTTTTATCTCTGTTCCCCTTGATCCTGATCCACGTATCGTACATGTGAAGATACTCACCTGAATTATAGATTCACCTGCAGTAAAGTGACTCACCTGAAGACTCACTAGTGATCTCAAGAGAGACAAAGATTCACATTTTAATTTCCGCTCTGGAAAGCAAACTGAAAATTGTATTTGAGTCTCAAAGAGAGAGAGAGAGAGAGAGAGAGAGAGAGAGACTAAGCTGCCCTCTCGTTTTGATCAAGTTACTTTGTGTTTCCCCCAGGCTGTGTATAACCTCCTACGGGTTTAGTGCATTCCCATTACTGCAGTAATTGAATGGTGTAGAGTTGCGTTATGGAGGCGATGATGTTATTGTGTTGTTAATGAGTTTTATTAACTTGTGTAAGTTATATCTGGTAGTAAGCTGGTGGATAACAGCAACTGCTGCTACTGCTGCTGCTGCAACACTATTAGCTGCGACAACAGCAACTCGAGCAACAGTAGCTGCAACAACAGCAGCAGCTGCAGCATTAATATCTGCAGCAGCAGTTGCAGCATCAATATCTGCAGCAGCTGCAGCAACAGTAGCTGCAACAACAGCTGCAGCATCAGTATCTGCAGCAGCAGTTGCAGCATCAATATCTGCAGCAACAGCAGCTGCAGCAACAGTAGCTGCAGCAAAAACAGGAACTGTATCGCGGGTAACAGTGTTTGTGTGAGTATTACAGCGGCAGTGTGCATGTCCAACTTCTCTTGTTTCACCCAATGAGTACTGAAAAGCCACCCACATGAACCACGGGGATGTCAGGAAGTATTTTTTCAGTCTCAGGGTGGTCAGGAAGTGTATTGAACATCAGGGTGGGCAGCAAGTGTTTCATCAACATCAGGGTGGTCAGGGAGTGTTTTTTCACCCTCAGGGTGGTCAAGGAGTGATGGGGGCAGGTTCCATACATAGTTTAAAGAGGAGGTACGATAGGGTCCACGAGGCTTAATAAGAGGGAGTGAATCTGGCAGGCGGCAAGTTGAGACGCGGTGCCAGGAGCTAGGACTCTACCCCGAGAATCACATTAGGCACACAGGGACCAGGAACTGTGACTCGATTTGTACCCCTGAAACCACAAATAGGTGAGCACACACACTGCAAGGAATTGACAAGGTGGACAGAGACAAGATGTTCCAGAGAGGGGGACACAGAAACAAGAAGCCACAGTTGGAAGTTGAAGACTCAGATGAGTCAAAGAGATGTTAGGAAGTATTTCTTTAGTCATAGAGTTGTCAGGAAGTGAAATACTCTGGCAAGTGACGTAGTAGACGCAGGAACCATACATAGTTTTCAGACGAGGTTTGATAAAGCTTGTGGAGCAGGGAGAGAGAGGACCTAGTAGCGATCAGTGAAGAGGCGGAGCCAGGAGTTATGACTTGACCCCTGCAACCACAAATAGGTGAGTATATACACACACACACACACACACACACACACACACACATAGGCATAGACGAGACGGGAGAAAGAGACTACATAGTAGGCACAAGAGGGTCATTGCAGTGATGTATAATCCACCACAGAACTGCAGGAGGCCAAGAGAGGAATATGAAGAGAGCAACAGAGCAGTGGTGGACACACTTGCTGAGGTGGCAAGAAGAGCTCACTCCAGCAGAGCAAAGTTGCTGGTTATGGGGGATTTCAACCACAGGGAGATTGACTGGGAAAACCTGGAGCCACATGGGGGTCCCGAAACATGGAGAGCCAGGATGTTGGACGTGGTGCTGGAAAACCTCATGCACCAACATGTTAAGGACACTACCAGAGTGAGAGGGGAGGATGAACCAGCAAGATTGGACCTTGTGTTCACCCTGGGCAGTTCAGACATTGAGGACATCACGTATGAGAGTCCCCTAGGAGCTAGCGACCACATGGTTCTGTGCTTTGAATACATAGTAGAGTTGCAAGTGGAGAGAGTAACAGGAGTTGAATGCGAAAAGCCTGACTATAAAAGAGGGGACTACATAGGGTTGAGGAACTTCCTGCAGGAGGTCCCGTGGAACAGAGAACTGGCAGGAAAACCAGTAAACGAAATGATGGAATATGTAACAACAAAATGCAAGGAGGCAGTGGAAAGGTTTATCCCCAAGGGCAACAGAAACAATGGGACGACCAGAACTAGCCCCTGGTTTACCCGACGGTGTAAGGAGGGAAAAACAAAGTGCAATAGAGAATGGAAAAAGTACAGAAGGCAGAGAACACACGAAAATAGGGAGATCAGTCGCAGAGCCAGGAACGAGTGTGCACAGGTAAGGAGGGAGGCCCAGCGACAGTATGAAAATGACATAGCATCGAAAATCAAGACTGACCCGAAACTGTTGTATAGCCACATCAGGAGGAAGACAACAGTCAAAGACCAGGTGATCAGATTGAGGACAGAAGGTGGAGAACTCGCAAGAAATGATCAGGAGGTATGTGAGGAGCTAAACAGGAGATTTAAGGAAGTTTTTACAGTAGAGACAGGAAGGGCTGTGGGAAGACAGCACAGAAGGGAACATCAAGAGGGAATATACCAACAAGTGCTGGATGACATACGGACAACCGAGGAGGAGGTGCAGAAGCTGCTAAGCGACCTTGATACCTCAAAGGCGATGGGACCGGACATCTCCCCATGGGTCCTAAGAGAAGGAGCAGAGATGCTGTGCGTGCCCCTAACCACAATCTTCAACACATCCCTTGAAACTGGGCAACTACCTGAGAAATGGAAGACAGCAAATGTAGTCCCCATATTTAAGAAAGGAAACAGAAATGAGGCACTAAACTACAGACCTGTGTCTCTGACATGTATTGTGTGCAAAGTCATGGAGAAGATTATCAGGAGGAGAGTGGTGGAACACCTGGAACGGAACAAGATTATAAATGAAAACCAGCATGGGTTCATGGAAGGCAAATCCTGTGTCACAAACCTCCTGGAGTTTTATGACAAGGTAACAGAAGTAAGACACGAGAGAGAGGGGTGAGTTGATTTCGTCTTCCTAGACTGCAGGAAGGCCTTTGACACAGTTCCCCACAAGAGATTAGTGCAGAAGCTGGAGGATCAGGCGCATATAACAGGGAGGGCACTGCAATGGATCAGGGAATACCTGACAGGGAGGCAGCAACGAGTCATGGTACGTGAAGAGGTATCACAGTGGGCGCCTGTGACGAACGGGGTCCCACAGGGGTCAGTTCTAGGACCAGTGCTATTTTTGATATATGCGAACGACATGATGGAAGGAATAGACTCTGAAGTGTCCCTATTTGCAGATGATGTGAAGTTGATGAGAAGAATTAAATCGGATGAGGATGAGGCAGGACTGCAAAGAGACCTGGACAGGCTGGACATGTGGTCCAGAAACTGGCTTCTCGAATTCAATCCTGCCAAATGCAAAGTCATGAAGATTGGGGAGGGGCAAAGAAGACCGCAGACAGAGTATAGGCTAGGTGGACAAAGACTACAGACCTCACTCAGGGAGAAAGACCTTGGGGTCACCATAACACCGAGCACATCACCGGAGGCACACATCAACCAAATAACTGCTGCAGCATACGGGCGCCTGGCAAACCTAAGAATAGCGTTCCGATACCTTAATAAGGAATCGTTCAAGACACTGTACACTGTGTATGTCATGCCCATACTGGAGTATGCAGCACCAGTCTGGAACCCACACCTGGTCAAGCACGTCAAGAAGTTAGAGAAAGTACAAAGGTTTGCAACAAGGCTAGTTCCAGAGCTCGGGAATGTCGTACGAGGAAAGGTTGAGGGAAATCGGACTGACGACACTGGAGGACAGAAGGGTCAGGGGAGACATGATAACGACATACAAGATACTGCGGGGAATAGACAAGGTGGACAGAGATAGGATGTTCCAGAGAGGGGACACAGAAACAAGGGGTCACAACTGGAAGCTGAAGACTCAGACGAGTCACAGGGACGTTAGGAAGTATTTCTTCAGTCATAGAGTCGTCAGGAAGTGGAATAGCCTAGCTAGTGAAGTAGTGGAGGCAGGAACCATACATAGTTTTAAGAAGACGTATGACAAAGCTCAGGAAGCAGAGAGGAAGAGGACCTAGTAGCGATCAGTGAAGAGGCGGGGCCAGGAACTGAATCTCGACCCCTGCAACCACAATTAGGTGAGTACACACACACACCAGTATTGCACTCGTTCCTCACCCAAATAACCAACACAAGTCACAAAATGTGCTTCCTTGCACACTATTCTCTCTCTCTCTCTCTCTCTCTCTCTCTCTCTCTCTCTCTCTCTCTCTCTCTCTCTCTCCTTCATACACTATTAATATGCGAGGAATTACCACGTTAACAGGAAATACCCGTTTTGGGTCGAGCAGTTGTGAATTCCAGTCATTTCCTTAACATACCCTCAAGAGTATAGTCTAATTACTTATATGAGTGAGCGGATAATGAGCTCCGTGTAGATTCCCGGTGCACCTCTTAACTCACAACCAGATGGTGTGACAGAAAGACACATATGACAGCACAAGTGTCAGGGGCCCAAGACTGTTCAACTGCCTCCAAGCATACGTAAGGGGGATTACCAGTAGACCCCTGACTGTCTTCAAGAGGGAGCTAGACAGGCACCTAAAGTCAGTACCTAACCAGCCTGGCTGATCAGGCCCTGATCCACCGGGAGGCCTGGTCATGGACCGGGCCGCAGGGGCGTTGACCCCCGGAATACCCTCCAGGTAGACTCCAGGTAAGTGCTGGGCATGTCTGTTGTCAGCTGGTCGGTATTGTTTACCTTTCATAGAATGATGTGAAATCGTTTTTCATTGTTTGAATCGGTTTGAATCTCATGGTTTACAGTACAGTCATAAGAACATAAGAAAGAAGGAACACTGCAGCAGGCCTACTGGCCTATGCGGGGCAGGTCCATGTCAAACCCCGGCTTAGACCAATGACCCACCCAATCAAGTCACCTCCACTTAAGGAAGGAGCACGGCTTGTGACCCAGTAGCACCAGCTAGTCAGGTCCAACTCACACCCACCCACACCCACTCATGTATTTATATAACCTATTTTTAAAACTACACAACGTCTTAGCTTCTATGACGGTACTCGGGAGTTTGTTCCACTCATCCACAACTTTATTACCAAACCAGTGCTTTCCTATATCCTTCCTGAATCTGATTTTTTCCAGCTTAAAACCATTGCTGCGAGTCCTGTCCTTCTATTTTTTAACTACTGTCAAGCTGAAAAAACAGTTCCTGACATCCCTGGGGTATAGTTTCGACCTCTTCGCTCTTGTTTATTGTGTTAGATAAAAGATCTTCACACAGTGTCAATAAGACAACCTTCAAAGGATCTCTCTAATTATTTATCAGCAAGTCCGTACTGTTCGACTTCTTAGTGCATGTCTTTCAGTACTCTGCCTCAGAGTGGCAGAGTATGGCAGGTTCATGACCTGGGACCTCCTCAGAGTGGCAGAGTATGGCAGGTTCATGACCTGGACCTCCTCAGAGTGGCAGAGTATGGCAGGTTCATGACCTGGACCTCCTCAGAGTGGCAGAGTATGGCAGGTTCATGACCTGGACCTCCTCAGAGTGGCAGAGTATGGCAGGTTCATGACCTGGACCTCCTCAGAGTGGCAGAGTATGGCAGGTTCATGACCTGGACCTCCTCAGAGTGGCAGAGTATGGCAGGTTCATGACCTGGACCTCCTCAGAGTGGCAGAGTATGGCAGGTTCATGACCTGGGACCTCCTCAGAGTGGTGGAGTAGGCTGCAGGGGCAGTAAAGAGATTACTTGACCCACCAGACCTCTTTATTAAGAGGGACGCTCTGAACCCAGACGTGTTCCTCTCGCGGTGGTGGTGTGTAGTGGTTGATGGTGGTGTGTAGTGGTTGGTTGTGGTGTGTAGTGGTTGATGGTGGTGTGTAGTGGTTGGCTTTGGTGTGTTGTGGTTGGTTGTGGTGTGTAGTGGTTGGTTGTGGTGTGTAGTGGTTGATGGTGGTGTGTAGTGGTTGGCTGTGGTGTGTAGTGGTTGATGGTGGTGTGTAGTGGTTGGTTGTGGTGTGTAGTGGTTGATTGTGGTGTGTAGTGGTTGGTTGTGGTGTGTAGTGGTTGGTTGTGGTGTGTAGTGGTTGATTGTGGTGTGTAGTGGTTGGTTGTGGTGTGTAGTGGTTGATGGTGGTGTGTAGTGGTTGGCTGTGGTGTGTAATGGTGGTGTGTGTGGTGGTGTATAGTGGTTGGTAGTGGTGTGTAGTAGTGGCATTGGTAGTTGTTAGTGAGAACAACAGAACAACTCTTCACTTAAGTTGTTAGTGTGAACAACTTAGGAGCCCAATTAACAACACGTGAAAAATGTCGTAGAGTAGATATCTTCGTCACTGTATATTCCTCAGTATATATTAATGAGTCTCGACAGGAATATTCCATTACTAACGTGCCACCAAGGGTTGGCCAGGCACTCTAGGTGGCACCCCTCGGAGTCGCACTTCAGGAGTACTGTTAGGCACTGCTAGACAGTAACCATCCAGGGAAGCACTGCTGGGCAGCAGTCATCCAGGGAAGCACTGCTGGGCAGCAACCATCCAGGGAAGCACTGCTGGGCAGCAGTCATCCAGGGAAGCACTGCTGGGCAGCAACCATCCAGGGAAGCACTGCTGGGCAGCAACCATCCAGGGAAGCACTGCTGGGCAGCAGTCATCCAGGGAAGCACTGCTGGGCAGCAACCATCCAGGGAAGCACTGCTGGGCAGCAACCATCCAGGGAAGCACTGCTGGGCAGCAACCATCCAGGGAAGCACTGCTGGGCAGCAACCATCCAGGGAAGCATCAGCAGTCATCCAGGGAAGCACTGCTGGGCAGCAACCATCCAGGGAAGCACTGCTGGGCAGCAGTCATCCAGGGAAGCACTGCTGGGCAGCAACCATCCAGGGAAGCACTGCTGGGCAGCAACCATCCAGGGAAGCACTGTTGGGCAGCAACCATCCAGGGAAGCACTGCTGGGCAGCAACCATCCAGGGAAGCACTGCTGGGCAGCAGTCATCCAGGGAAGCACTGCTGGGCAGCAGTCATCCAGGGAAGCACTGCTGGGCAGCAGTCATCCAGGGAAGCACTGCTGGACAGCAACCATCCAGGGAAGCACTGCTGGGCAGCAACCATCCAGGGAAGCACGGCTGGGCAGCAACCATCCAGGGAAGCACTGCTGGACAGCAACCATCCAGGGAAGCACTGCTGGGCAGCAACCATCCAGGGAAGCACTACTGGGCAGCAATCACCCAGGGAAACATTGCTGGGCAACAATCATCCAGGGAAGCACTGCTGGGCAACAATCATCCAGGGAAGTACTGCTGGGCAACAATCATCCAGGGAAGCACTGCTGGGAAGCAATCATCCAGGGAAGCACTGCTGGGGAGCAATCATCCAGGGAAGCACTGCTGGGCAGCAATCATCCAGGGAAGCACTGCTGGGCAACAATCATCCAGGGAAGCACTGCTGGGCAGCAACCATCAAGAGAAGCACTGCTGGGCAGCAACCATCCAGGGAAGCACTGCTGGACAGCAACCATCCAGGGAAGAACTGCTGGGCAGCAACCATCCAGGGAAGCACTGCTGGGCAGCAACCATCCAGGGAAGCACTGCTGGACAGCAACCATCCAGGGAAGCACTACTGGGCAGCAATCATCCAGGGAAACATTGCTGGGCAACAATCATCCAGGGAAGCACTGCTGGGCAACAATCATCCAGGGAAGCACTGCTGGGCAACAATCATCCAGGGAAGCACTGCTGGGAAGCAATCATCCAGGGAAGCACTGCTGGGCAGCAATCATCCAGGGAAGCACTGCTGGGAAGCAATCATCCAGGGAAGCACTGCTGGGCAGCAACCATCCAGGGAAGCACTGCTGGACAGCAACCATCCAGGGAAGCACTGCTGGACAGCAACCATCCAGGGAAGCACTGCTGGGCAGCAACCATCCAGGGAAGCACTGCTGGGCAGCAACCATCCAGGGAAGCACTGCTGGACAGCAACCATCCAGGGAAGCACTGCTGGACAGCAACCATCCAGGGAAGCACTGCTGGACAGCAACCATCCAGGGAAGCACTGCTGGGCAGCAACCATCCAGGGAAGCACTGCTGGACAGCAACCATCCACGGAAGCACTGCTGGGCAGCAACCATCCAGGGAAGCACTGCTGGACAGCAACCATCCAGGGAAGCACTGCTGGACAGCAACCATCCAGGGAAGCACTGCTGGGCAGCAACCATCCAGGGAAGCACTGCTGGGCAGCAACCATCCAGGGAAGCACTGCTGGACAGCAACCATCCAGGGAAGCACTGCTGGACAGCAACCATCCAGGGAAGCACTGCTGGACAGCAACCATCCAGGGAAGCACTGCTGGACAGCAATCATCCAGGGAAGCACTGCTGGGCAGCAACCATCCAGGGAAGCACTGCTGGGCAGCAACCATCCAGGGAAGCACTGCTGGACAGCAACCATCCAGGGAAGCACTGCTGGACAGCAACCATCCAGGGAAGCACTGCTGGGCAGCAACCATCCAGGGAAGCACTGCTGGACAGCAACCATCCAGGGAAGCACTGCTGGGCAGCAACCATCCAGGGAAGCACTGCTGGGCAGCAACCATCCAGGGAAGCACTGCTGGGCAGCAACCATCCAGGGAAGCACTGCTGGACAGCAACCATCCAGGGAAGCACTGCTGGACAGCAACCATCCAGGGAAGCACTGCTGGACAGCAACCATCCAGGGAAGCACTGCTGGACAGCAACCATCCAGGGAAGCACTGCTGGGCAGCAACCATCCAGGGAAGCACTGCTGGACAGCAACCATCCAGGGAAGCACTGCTGGACAGGAACCATCCAGGGAAGTACTGCTGGGCAGCAACCATCCAGGGAAGCACTGCTGGACAGCAACCATCCAGGGAAGCACTGCTGGACAGCAACCATCCAGGGAAGCACTGCTGGACAGCAACCATCCAGGGAAGCACTGCTGGACAGCAATCATCCAGGGAAGCACTGCTGGACAGCAACCATCCAGGGAAGCACTGCTGGACAGCAACCATCCAGAGAAGCACTGCTGGACAGCAACCATCCAGGGAAGCACTGCTGGACAGCAACCATCCAGGGAAGCACTGCTGGGCAGCAACCATCCAGGGAAGCACTGCTGGACAGCAACCATCCAGGGAAGCACTGCTGGGCAGCAACCATCCAGGGAAGCACTGCTGGACAGCAACCATCCAGGGAAGCACTGCTGGGCAGCAACCATCCAGGGAAGCACTGCTGGACAGCAACCATCCAGGGAAGCACTGCTGGGCAGCAACCATCCAGGGAAGCACTGCTGGGCAGCAACCATCCAGGGAAGCACTGCTGGGCAGCAATCATCCAGGGAAGCACTGCTGGGCAGCAATCATCCAGGGAAGCACTGCTGGGCAACAATCATCCAGGGAAGCACTGCTGGGCAGCAACCATCAAGAGAAGCACTGCTGGGCAGCAACCATCCAGGGAAGCACTGCTGGACAGCAACCATCCAGGGAAGAACTGCTGGGCAGCAACCATCCAGGGAAGCACTGCTGGGCAGCAACCATCCAGGGAAGCACTGCTGGACAGCAACCATCCAGGGAAGCACTACTGGGCAGCAATCATCCAGGGAAACATTGCTGGGCAACAATCATCCAGGGAAGCACTGCTGGGCAACAATCATCCAGGGAAGCACTGCTGGGCAACAATCATCCAGGGAAGCACTGCTGGGAAGCAATCATCCAGGGAAGCACTGCTGGGCAGCAACCATCCAGGGAAGCACTGCTGGACAGCAACCATCCAGGGAAGCACTGCTGGACAGCAACCATCCAGGGAAGCACTGCTGGGCAGCAACCATCCAGGGAAACATTGCTGGGCAACAATCATCCAGGGAAGCACTGCTGGGCAACAATCATCCAGGGAAGTACTGCTGGGCAACAATCATCCAGGGAAGCACTGCTGGGAAGCAATCATCCAGGGAAGCACTGCTGGGCAGCAATCATCCAGGGAAGCACTGCTGGGCAGCAATCATCCAGGGAAGCACTGCTGGGCAACAATCATCCAGGGAAGCACTGCTGGGCAGCAACCATCAAGAGAAGCACTGCTGGGCAGCAACCATCCAGGGAAGCACTGCTGGACAGCAACCATCCAGGGAAGAACTGCTGGGCAGCAACCATCCAGGGAAGCACTGCTGGGCAGCAACCATCCAGGGAAGCACTGCTGGACAGCAACCATCCAGGGAAGCACTACTGGGCAGCAATCATCCAGGGAAACATTGCTGGGCAACAATCATCCAGGGAAGCACTGCTGGGCAACAATCATCCAGGGAAGCACTGCTGGGCAACAATCATCCAGGGAAGCACTGCTGGGAAGCAATCATCCAGGGAAGCACTGCTGGGCAGCAATCATCCAGGGAAGCACTGCTGGGAAGCAATCATCCAGGGAAGCACTGCTGGGCAGCAACCATCCAGGGAAGCACTGCTGGACAGCAACCATCCAGGGAAGCACTGCTGGACAGCAACCATCCAGGGAAGCACTGCTGGGCAGCAACCATCCAGGGAAGCACTGCTGGGCAGCAACCATCCAGGGAAGCACTGCTGGACAGCAACCATCCAGGGAAGCACTGCTGGACAGCAACCATCCAGGGAAGCACTGCTGGACAGCAACCATCCAGGGAAGCACTGCTGGGCAGCAACCATCCAGGGAAGCACTGCTGGACAGCAACCATCCAAGGAAGCACTGCTGGGCAGCAACCATCCAGGGAAGCACTGCTGGACAGCAACCATCCAGGGAAGCACTGCTGGACAGCAACCATCCAGGGAAGCACTGCTGGGCAGCAACCATCCAGGGAAGCACTGCTGGGCAGCAACCATCCAGGGAAGCACTGCTGGACAGCAACCATCCAGGGAAGCACTGCTGGACAGCAACCATCCAGGGAAGCACTGCTGGACAGCAACCATCCAGGGAAGCACTGCTGGACAGCAATCATCCAGGGAAGCACTGCTGGGCAGCAACCATCCAGGGAAGCACTGCTGGGCAGCAACCATCCAGGGAAGCACTGCTGGACAGCAACCATCCAGGGAAGCACTGCTGGACAGCAACCATCCAGGGAAGCACTGCTGGGCAGCAACCATCCAGGGAAGCACTGCTGGACAGCAACCATCCAGGGAAGCACTGCTGGGCAGCAACCATCCAGGGAAGCACTGCTGGGCAGCAACCATCCAGGGAAGCACTGCTGGGCAGCAACCATCCAGGGAAGCACTGCTGGGCAGCAACCATCCAGGGAAGCACTGCTGGACAGCAACCATCCAGGGAAGCACTGCTGGACAGCAACCATCCAGGGAAGCACTGCTGGACAGCAACCATCCAGGGAAGCACTGCTGGACAGCAACCATCCAGGGAAGCACTGCTGGGCAGCAACCATCCAGGGAAGCACTGCTGGGCAGCAACCATCCAGGGAAGCACTGCTGGACAGGAACCATCCAGGGAAGTACTGCTGGGCAGCAACCATCCAGGGAAGCACTGCTGGACAGCAACCATCCAGGGAAGCACTGCTGGACAGCAACCATCCAGGGAAGCACTGCTGGACAGCAACCATCCAGGGAAGCACTGCTGGACAGCAATCATCCAGGGAAGCACTGCTGGACAGCAACCATCCAGGGAAGTACTGCTGGACAGCAACCATCCAGAGAAGCACTGCTGGACAGCAACCATCCAGGGAAGCACTGCTGGACAGCAACCATCCAGGGAAGCACTGCTGGGCAGCAACCATCCAGGGAAGCACTGCTGGACAGCAACCATCCAGGGAAGCACTGCTGGGCAGCAACCATCCAGGGAAGCACTGCTGGACAGCAACCATCCAGGGAAGCACTGCTGGGCAGCAACCATCCAGGGAAGCACTGCTGGACAGCAACCATCCAGGGAAGCACTGCTGGGCAGCAACCATCCAGAGAAGCACTGCTGGGCAGCAACCATCCAGGGAAGCACTGCTGGACAGCAACCATCCAGGGAAGCACTGCTGGGCAGCAACCATCCAGGGAAGCACTGCTGGACAGCAACCATCCAGGGAAGCACTGCTGGACAGCAACCATCCAGGGAAGCACTGCTGGACAGCAACCATCCAGGGAAGCACTGCTGGGCAGCAACCATCCAGGGAAGCACTGCTGGACAGCAACCATCCAGGGAAGCACTGCTGGACAGGAACCATCCAGGGAAGCACTGCTGGGCAGCAACCATCCAGGGAAGCACTGCTGGGCAGCAACCATCCAGGGAAGCACTGCTGGACAGCAACCATCCAGGGAAGCACTGCTGGACAGCAACCATCCAGGGAAGCACTGCTGGGCAGCAACCATCCAGGGAAGCACTGCTGGACAGCAACCATCCAGGGAAGCACTGCTGGGCAGCAACCATCCAGAGAAGCACTGCTGGGCAGCAACCATCCAGGGAAGCACTGCTGGACAGCAACCATCCAGGGAAGCACTGCTGGACAGCAACCATCCAGGGAAGCACTGCTGGACAGCAACCATCCAGGGAAACACTGCTGGGCAGCAACCATCCAGGGAAGCACTGCTGGGCAGCAACCATCCAGGGAAGCACTGCTGGACAGCAACCATCCAGGGAAGCACTGCTGGACAGCAACCATCCAGGGAAGCACTGCTGGGCAGCAACCATCCAGGGAAGCACTGCTGGGCAGCAACCATCCAGGGAAGCACTGCTGGACAGCAACCATCCAGGGAAGCACTGCTGGACAGCAACCATCCAGGGAAGCACTGCTGGACAGCAACCATCCAGGGAAGCACTGCTGGACAGCAACCATCCAGGGAAGCACTGCTGGACAGCAACCATCCAAGGAAGCACTGCTGGGCAGCAACCATCCAGGGAAGCACTGCTGGACAGCAACCATCCAGGGAAGCACTGCTGGACAGCAACCATCCAGGGAAGCACTGCTGGGCAGCAACCATCCAGGGAAGCACTGCTGGGCAGCAACCATCCAGGGAAGCACTGCTGGACAGCAACCATCCAGGGAAGCACTGCTGGACAGCAACCATCCAGGGAAGCACTGCTGGACGGCAACCATCCAGGGAAGCACTGCTGGACAGCAATGATCCAGGGAAGCACTGCTGGACAGCAACCATCCAGGGAAGCACTGCTGGGCAGCAACCATCCAGGGAAGCACTGCTGGGCAGCAACCATCCAGGGAAGCACTGCTGGACAGCAACCATCCAGGGAAGCACTGCTGGGCAGCAACCATCCAGGGAAGCACTGCTGGACAGCAACCATCCAGGGAAGCACTGCTGGGCAGCAACCATCCAGGGAAGCACTGCTGGGCAGCAACCATCCAGGGAAGCACTGCTGGGCAGCAACCATCCAGGGAAGCACTGCTGGGCAGCAACCATCCAGGGAAGCACTGCTGGGCAGCAACCATCCAGGGAAGCACTGCTGGGCAGCAACCATCCAGGGAAGCACTGCTGGGCAGCAACCATCCAGGGAAGCACTGCTGGGCAGCAACCATCCAGGGAAGCACTGCTGGACAGCAACCATCCAGGGAAGCACTGCTGGACAGCAACCATCCAGGGAAGCACCTCGTTTCATGAACATTAAGATCGCAATCAGCTATAATAACGATAACAAATAAGTCAGTACTTAGATACATGAAGTACGTGAGGTAGGGGGCAGTACCTAACTAATACCTACTTGTGTTGTTCCTCAGGTACAAGCTACGTGAGGTAGGAGGCAGCACCTAGAAGGTACCTACTTGTGTTGTTCCTCAGGTACAAGCTACGTGAGGTAGGAGGCAGCACCTAAAAGGTACCCACTTGCGTTGTTCCTCGGGTACCAGGTATGTGAGGTAGGAGGCAGCACCTAACTAGTACCTACTTGTGTTGTTCCTCAGGTACAAGCTACGTGAGGTAGGAGGCAGCACCTAAAAGGTACCCACTTGCGTTGTTCCTCAGGTACCAGGTATGTGAGGTAGGAGGCAGCACCTAACTAGTACCTACTTGTGTTGTTCCTCAGGTACCAGCTATGAGCCGCCCCTGACCAACGTGTTCACCATGCAGTGGTTCCTGACTCTCTTCAGCAACTGCCTGCCCAGGGAGACTGTGATGAGGGTCTGGGATCTAACCTTCCTGCAGGGAGACGAGGTCCTTCTCAGGACCGCCCTGGCCATCTGGGACGGACTGGCAGAGTAAGTCCAAGCATTCCTTCATATCCACCATCCTTCTTTCATTTCCATCAGCCTTCTTTCATTTCCTCAGCTTTCATTTCATTCCATTATCCTTTGTTCCTTTCTGCTTTCAGCGAAACTCTTTTTCTAGTAATAATAATAAGAAGAAGACGTAATAATAGAGGAACCAGTCAATAGAACGGGGGTTTCAGGTCGAAGCTTGTCACCCCGAGCCGTGATAGACTTCCCAAAGCGTTAATAGATCATTTAAAATCAGTTTGGCGAATGCGAAGTGTCGGCAGCAAAGGCGAATGCTCACCAGTTTCTTTCGTTCAATTTGGCGAATGTGAATTATCGGCAGCAACGGCAAATGCTCGCCAATTTCGCTCGTTCAGATTCGCCAATGTGAATTATCGGCAGCAAAGGCCAATGCACGCCAGACTCGCTGACACTTAGTTGGATGGTAGCAGCGTAGTGAGTTTCCGTAACTGATGTTCGTTCTTGATCTTGTATACAGGACATTTTAAAATCACTGACACTGACAATATATATATATATAAATTTCTATATGTATAGGCTTAGGGTATAACTCTAGTAGGTTTATGATTGTAATAATTGTTGTATAACTTAACAGCGAGTCGAAAAGATTAATAATGTAAGAGCGTACGGTCGGAGGGAAGTAGGGTTTTTTAAACGGTATAGAAATGTATGGGAGACTAGATGTTTACGGGAGAGTTTAAAGAGTTGTATGGTAGTGTGAGAGGCGTATACCATTTATTTCTACAAGTACATGATACAACTTATACAGACCATAGTTGATACCAGTGACGTACTATACAGAAAGCCCTTTGTTTTGCAGAGCATTTCGGGCAAATTAGGTCAATTTTGTCCCCAGGATGCGACCCACATCTGTCGACTAACACCCAGGTACCTATTTTAATGCTAAGTGAACAGGGACAGCAGGTGTCTTAATGAAACACGTCCTAATGTTTCCACCCGTACCGGGGATCTAACCACGGACGTCAGTGTGTGAGCTGAGTGCGCTAGCAATCGAGCTACGGGACACCACTTCTTGTTTTGCCTTGGGCAAAAGTATCTCGGATTTATACGCTTGTCGCGGCTCCTCTTGTCTTGTCCATGCCAGAAGTATCTCTGTATTCAGACTCGTTCGTGTGCCGTAACTCTCCTCCTACTTGTGTTCCGCTATACTTGTTTTCAGGAAGAGGAGGTATACACACGCATTGTAAGACTTAAGCCGTAAACACGAGAGGGGGAAGTCATTAGGCAGTGCTAGACTGCTGTACCATACCATACTTTGCAGCCTCCCAGGAGACACCGGCTTCTGAAGAGCCATGAAGGGGCGCATTATCTTTAAGAGAGACAGTTATGGTTATGTACCTTGTGGAAACTCCTTGTGTTGCTCACAGCAGCAGCAGCGACACCATGCTACCTTCCTTTATACACGTGTAAGAGACACCCTAGTGTAGGATATTGTTCGTGGAGCCTCTGCACTGTTGGTGTGTGAATTACCAAGCGACTGTGTAAATAAAGTACAAAGAGGCACAATACCCTGACTGGAACAATATACCAATAACCCGCACATAGGAGAGAGGAGCTTATGACAACGTTTCGGTCCGACTTGAACCACTTAAAGTCACTCTAAGCAACGTGTGTTTCTTAGTGACTTTGCGCGTTATTTGTGAATGTATACATGCATCAACAACCTTCACTAAAATCTCGCACTTAGGAGAGGAACTTTATAACGTTCTGGACCACTGTCTCAGCTGTGACTTGATAATGGTCCAGGATGGAGCGAAACGTCGTTATAAACTTCCCCTCCTAAGTGCGAGTTTTTGGTGGATTGTTTCAGTCATGGTATTGTGACTAGATATTCCTCGTGACCAACTCTGTGTATATCAACACTGTGTGTGTGTGTGTGTGTGTGTGTAGGTGTAGGGGTGTGTGTGTGTGTGTGTGTGTGTGTTGGTGTTGGGGTGTGTGTGTGTGTGTGTGTGTGTGTGTGTGTGTGTGTGTGTGTGTGTGTGTGTGTGTGTGTGTGATGCAGTTGCCTATTCGATATGTATGCATGTATATGCGTGTACTCACCTGTTTGTGGTTGCAGGGGTCGACTCATAGCTCCTGGCCCCGCTTCTTAACTGATCGCTACTGGGACACCTCTCTTCCTGCTCCATGAGCTTTATCATACCTCGTCTTAAAACTACGTATGGTTCCTGCCTCCACTACGTCACTTGCTAGACTAGTGTGTGTGTGTATGCACTCACGGGAACCTCTTGAACTGGTTGACGTATTCCATCGCAAACTAAATCAATCAGCCATTCGCTTCGAGGCATATTACCATTGGAATCCCAATTTACGAAGTGATTAGCTTTGCTGCAGGAATGGCCGCCGGAGGCGCTGTTGTGACGCCCACTCACCACAATATTACCAGTGTGGATATTTACCTAATGGAACGATTCATTTAGAGACGAGTGAGGGAAATGTGAGATTATAAACCTGGTTACAGCAAGAAAAACACAATGGCACAATACCGTGACTGGAACAGTACAGCCTAGTTGACCAGACCCTGATCTACCACGAGGCCTGGTCTCAGACCGGGCCGCGGGGGCGTTGACCCCCGAAACCCTCTCCAGGTAAATAACCCTCACATATATAGGAGAGAGGAGCTTACGACGACGTTTCAATCCGATTTATGATCGTCGTCGTCAGCTTTTCTTATCAACAGTGTTTCTTGTGTAGTGCACATATACACTTATATAGACAGTCCCCACATTAGAGTAAGGCTTTTTTGCTAGCCGTGACGTCACGTCACCTCATGAACAGGCGAGTCAGCCTAAAGTTCTCGGCCTCACTACAACTAGGAATAGGAACGGTACAAAAGCTGGCATGGGCTCCTCTCTCAAGATTGTAATTACGCATTTTACACTACTCCAAACATCCCCTACGAATCTCACAACACTATCTCTCCTATGTGCGGGTTATTTTTGTGTTGTTTAAAGCAAGTATCGTTTGTTTAAAAGGGATGAGGATGGGATGGGGGTCGTTCAACGTGAAAGGATGGCAGGGTCATTAAGGAGCAACAAGGAGCCAGTAATAAAGTTCTTGATGAATCTGAGCAAATGAATTTCCTTGGAGGATGCTGAGGATATTTATCTTCATCTTGGAAGACAGGGAAGGAGGAAAGAGGCAGGAAGCGTGTGAATGAGGAGGAATATAGGATGAGAGTAGAAAGGGAGTAGGAGGGAAGGAAGGCTTGTGGGGGGAGGAAGATAGGAAGAGGGAAGAGGATGAAGGTAGGGAGGAGGACAGGAAGTGCTGTGGGGAGTAAGGAAGGTAGAGAAGGGAGGAGAAAGAAATGCCAGGAGTCTCACAAACAATCTCCCTCACAATCTCCTTCACTCCCCACATCCCCACCTCACCTCCACCACTCCACCTTAATGAACTACCATTGATTAAGTAGTTTCTTCCCTCTTAAAATGAGTTTTGGATTGTCTCGTGTTATTAACACATTGTGTTGTTACTGTGGGATGTTCGTGTTGAGATATATACGCTCCGACGAAATACGTAGTGACTGACGCACTACACTATAGCTCTGACATAACAAAAAAAGGCACAATACCGTGACTGGAACGATACACAACCCGCACATAGAAGAGAGGAGCTTACGACGACTTTGTAAATGGTCCAAGTCGGACCGAAATGTCGTCGTAAGCTCCTCTCTTCTATGTGCGGGTTATTTGTGTATAGCTCTGACACTTCGCAGTGACTGAGGTAGTATGCAGTAGCTCTGACACTTGACAGATAGATAAATAGATAATTTCGTGTCTTATTTGTATCATAATACACTTACCACTGCTATTAATACTTCCCTACATCAATATATTGATGTTTATTTAACCTATTAGCGAGCTAATGACCTTAATTAATGTAGACTACTTATGAATATGGTGAAGGAAAGGCACACGTTGATGTTGTTGTTATTGTTGATGTTGGAGATTAGGGTCACTAGCGTCTTACGCCGTATCCATCCTTGCCTCCAGAGAACACCTGCCCACTATCTGGTTAGGAAAGAGATTCACACAGAGCGATACTAAAGAACTCTACATAAGGGCTTTACAGAGCTCTACATAAGGAGATCTACACAGAGCTCTACATAAAGACTCTACACAGAGCTTTACTCAAGAGAAATATGTTCCCCAATAAATGTCTCGTATGCAGTCTGCCGCTGGAATCGCCAATAAACACGAAGGAGGGTGACACTTACGTCACGAATTCGACATTTTGACGAAGTCATTTTGAGTGATAAATTTGAGTTTATTTTCGTTAAATATCTCCCTGACAGTACTAGCTGTTTGGTCTCGCTGTATACGACACACAACGTGTGGGAATCATGACGCACTCCGCTGTAAGTTGAACTTTAATATATTTGTGAGGCTACTTTGTCTGAGAGAGAGAGAGAGAGAGAGAGAGAGAGAGAGAGCGTAGGAGGCATGTCCTCAATACAATGTGACAACAAATGAGAGCCAGCCCTCCTCTTACACCCACACCATTATTCTCTTACTTTTACACGCCTTTTATTCTCTCTATTACACCTTTTTTCACATCTCGGCTGTCTGTTGCTTTCCTTGATCTTTCTTTTACTATAGCTTCCTCAACCAGTCTCTCTCTCTCTCTCTCTCTCTCTCTCTCTCTCTCTCTCTCTCTCTCTCTCTCTCTCTCTCTCTCTCTCTCTCTCTCTCTCTCTTTCTCTCTCTCTCTCTCTCTTTCTCGCGCTCTCTAGGTGTAAAATATATATTAATATAAAAATAAGATATTCTCTACAAAAAAGGCTTGGATAAATTGATCCATCTGAGTGACAGATGGTTGATTGAACTTAATGTGATAGAAATGGGGGAAAGGTTAAACCAGACTATGAACTACACCACACCCAGAACCACTGTGCACTAGGTCACAGCCACTGTTAGTACGTCAGAGCCACGGCATACTGCCTCAGTATGCCGTGGCTTGTCTTTACACAACCGCCCGCGTACTCCCTGGAACGCAGGCGGGAGAGATACATGATTATATACACCTGGAAAATCCTAGAGGGACTAGTACCGAACTTGCACACGAAAATCACTCACAACGAAAGCAAAAGACTCGGCAAACGATGCAACATCCCCCAATGAAAAGCAGGGGTGTCACTAGCACGTTAAGAGACAATACAATAAATGTCAGGTGCCCGGGACTGTTCAACTGCCTCCCAGCATACATAAGGGGGATTACCAATAGATCCCTGGCTGTCTTCAAGCTGGTACTGGACAAACACCTAAAGTCGGTACCTGACCAGCCGGGCTGTGGCTCGTACGTTGGATTGCGTGCAGCCAGCAGTAACAGCCTGGTTGATCAGGCTCTGATCCACCATGAGGCCTGGTCACAGACCGGGCCGCGGGGGCGTTGACCCCCGTAACTCTCTCCAGGTAAACACACACACATTATATATATATATATATATATATATATATATATATATATATATATATATATATATATATATATATATATATATATATATATAAAGACAAGCCACGGGGGACGGGAATCTTCAGCTTAAGATCTTTCATACGTCTCCGTGTGTCATCAGGAGCCGTGCAATGTTGCAAGAGTGGCAACATATCCAGCCCTTTCTCCCTCCCTCTCTCCCACTAACATTTCAACTGCCTCTGCTCTACCTCCATATTTCCTACCACCCTTTCCTTGCTCTTATCATCCTCCCTCCCTTTGTCCTTTCTTCTTTTCACTTACTCTTCTGCATAGCTCTCTGTCCTCCAGCCCCTCCCAGTTTTGCTCTTGCCATCTTCTTTAATTCCCCCTTCTCCGTCCCTCCCTTTTCATCAGTAGGCCTCACAACTCTTCCCTCCTCCCCTCCCTCCCTCCCTCCTCCTCCTCCTCCTCCTCCTCCTCCTCCTCCTCCTCCTCCTCCTCCTCCTCCTCCTCCTTTTCCTCCTCCTCCTCCTCCTCCTCCTCCTCCTCCTCCTCCTCCTCCTTTTCCTCCTCCTCCTCCTCCTCCTCCTCCTTCTCCTCCTCCTCCTTTTCTCCTCCTCCTCCTCCTCCTCCTCCTTCCTCTCACTTCATCACTAGGCCCCACAACTCCTCCCTTCCCTACACACTCCACTTACACTAATCAACAAAGTTTGAAGGAATGCGTCTGGAAAACTTGTCGTTAAGTAGGTGAGGCAGCCTTAGAGTCCTGTCTAGTGCCTTGACAGGTGGTGACGAGGTACCTTAAGGTGGTAACCCTTGGCAGTGTCTTGATAGGGGATGACACTTAGCAGTGTCTTGACAGGTGTTGATCCGTGGCAGTGTCTTGACAAGTATTAACGAGGTGCTCTCTGGTGAACGTATATTTTAAAACTAGGAAGGAGGGAGTATAGAGGAGGCTGTATGCTCCAGGATTGCCATTATAAGTGGAGAATTTTTACACTGTATTATTGACCATAAGCAAAAAGATTCCCCACAACGTGCATACACGTTGTGCTTAACTTCTGACTTCTTGTGTGCGTAAACAAATCTCATATAATCAGCACGAGTACCTTCAAAGGAGCTGCAGTTCCTGGCAGTGCTAGAAACCACGTGATAGTGCTAATAAAACAATCAGAATTGAGAAATAAACTACACACCAGAAGTTTGTTTTACCATATATTCCCATCACCAGAACGTATGTACAGTTATTTTCACCATGTACAGTGTGCCTGAATTAAGAGACCCACTGGTAGAGACAGAGAGACAGCACGTGTGGAAACTCACTCACTGCTGCGCCTTTAGAATACCTGGCTTCAGGTTGGGCTGTAGCCTGGAGTTTACTTAGACAGGTCACTACCCCCGCGGCCCGATCTATCAGGGTGTTGGTGCTGGCCACAGGCAGTCCACTGAAGGCATTACAACCCGTCTCATCAAGGAACTTACCTAAGGAACTTATTAATTTTTGGTTACAGGTCACAGGAGCTAGTTAGGAGGGCTGGTTTTTAAGATAACACTGTAAGCATTATTAAGAGAAGCCACAGACTTGCGCACAGCCCAGGGAGAACCTCAGTTACTTAGTCCCTATTATCCTGGTTATCCTGCTTTACGTAGGTAAAACTGGATATTCCTGGGTATCATTAAATATCTCTGGATATCTCCCTAACTAGTTTTTTTTTAGATATCCTCCCTGTCGGCATTGCTCTCTTGCTGTCGTCTCCCGCACCTTCACCATCCATCTTATGTTTACAATCTATCTCCCTTCCCTGCCTCACCTACCTTCCCTGCCTCACCTGCCTTCCCTGCCTCACCTACCTTCCCTGCCTCACCTACCTTCCCTGCCTCACCTGCCTTCCCTGCCTCACCTACCTTCCCTGCCTCACCTGCCTTCCCTGCCTCACCTACCCTCATTCTCTTCCTGAGCCACCTGCTCCCTGCTCCAACTGCCCTTCCTACCCCCCCTCCCTGTCTTTCTTTCAGGTCCTCGTTACCTACACAATAGGAGTCCTATACCTTTCTTGCTTAACGTACCTGCTGCCTGGAGACACTTTGTTTTTATTCATTCCAGTATCAAAATATTGTGATGGGAAGGACAAGGGAAAATCTGTCTCCATCTTCATATATATTGAGTTGGTTTTTATCCTCTGAATTTAAATATCTTGTGTTTACACGTGGCTTTCATGTTTCCTGTTTTCCTCATGTCACCCAAACCAGCAAGGATATTTTTAGTGCTCTTAGAGCCCAAAAGTTGTCCTCGTTAGAGTCATTTTGTAGTTCAAAGAGATATTTTGTAGCTATAAAACCCATTTTGTGGTTTTTAGAGTCATGTAACTTCCTACATCCCTATTTTTGACAGTGCCAGATGTGTGTTCTTGGTCCCTCTGACGTGTGTTGTTACTGATGCTTGTTAGGTACCTCTGACGTGTGTTGTCACTGATGCTTGTTAGGTCCCTCTGACGTGTGTTGTCACTGATGCTTGTTAGGTACCTCTGACATGTGTTGTCACTGATGTTTGTTAGGTACCTCTGACATGTGTTGTCACTGATGCTTGTTAGGTCCCTCTGACGTGTGTTGTCACTGATGTTTGTTAGGTCCCTCTGACGTGTGTTGTCACTGATGTTTGTTAGGTCCCTCTGACGTGTGTTGTCACTGATGCTTGTTAGGTACCTCTGACGTGTGTTGTCACTGATGCTTGTTAGGTCCCTCTGACGTGTGTTGTCACTGATGCTTGTTAGGTACCTCTGACGTGTGTTGTCACTGATGCTTGTTAGCTACCTCTGACATGTGTTGTCACTGATGCTTGTTAGGTCCCTCTGACGTGTGTTGTCACTGATGCTTGTTAGGTCCCTCTGACGTGTGTCACTGATGCTTGTTAGGTCCCTCTGACGTGTGTTGTCACTGATGTTTGTTAGGTCCCTCTGACGTGTGTTGTCACTGATGCTTGGTTAGGTACCTCTGACTGTGTTGTCACTGATGCTTGTTAGGTCCCTCTGACGTGTGTTGTCACTGATGCTTGTTAGGTACCTCTGACGTGTGTTGTCACTGATGCTTGTTAGCTACCTCTGACATGTGTTGTCACTGATGCTTGTTAGGTCCCTCTGACGTGTGTTGTCACTGATGCTTGTTAGCTACCTCTGACATGTGTTGTCACTGATGTTTGTTAGGTACCTCTGACGTGTGTTGTCACTGATGTTTGTTAGGTCCCTCTGACATGTGTTGTCACTGATGCTTGTTAGGTACCTCTGACGTGTGTTGTCACTGATGTTTGTTAGGTCCCTCTGACATGTGTTGTCACTGATGCTTGTTAGGTACCTCTGACGTGTGTTGTCACTGATGTTTGTTAGGTCCCTCTGACATGTGTTGTCACTGATGCTTGTTAGGTCCCTCTGACATGTGTTGTCACTGATGCTTGTTAGCTACCTCTGACATGTGTTGTCACTGATGCTTGTTAGCTACCTCTGACATGTGTTGTCACTGATGCTTGTTAGGTACCTCTGACGTGTGTTGTCACTGATGTTTGTTAGGTACTCTGACATGTGTTGTCACTGATGCTTGTTAGCTACCTCTGACATGTGTTGTCACTGATGCTTGTTAGGTACCTCTGACGTGTGTTGTCACTGATGCTTGTTAGGTCCCTCTGACATGTGTTGTCACTGATGCTTGTTAGCTACCTCTGACATGTGTTGTCACTGATGCTTGTTAGCTACCTCTGACGTGTGTTGTCACTGATGTTTGTTAGGTACCTCTGACGTGTGTTGTCACTGATGCTTGTTAGGTCCCTCTGACGTGTGTTGTCACTGATGCTTGTTAGGTCCCTCTGACGTGTGTTGTCACTGATGCTTGTTAGGTCCCTCTGACGTGTGTTGTCACTGATGCTTGTTAGGTACCTCTGACGTGTGTTGTCACTGATGCTTGTTAGCTACCTCTGACGTGTGTTGTCACTGATGCTTGTTAGGTACCTCTGACGTGTGTTGTCACTGATGCTTGTTAGGTCCCTCTGACGTGTGTTGTCACTGATGCTTGTTAGGTACCTCTGACGTGTGTTGTCACTGATGCTTGTTAGCTACCTCTGACATGTGTTGTCACTGATGCTTGTTAGGTACCTCTGACGTGTGTTGTCACTGATGCTTGTTAGGTCCCTCTGACATGTGTTGTCACTGATGCTTGTTAGCTACCTCTGACGTGTGTTGTCACTGATGCTTGTTAGCTACCTCTGACGTGTGTTGTCACTGATGTTTGTTAGGTACCTCTGACGTGTGTTGTCACTGATGTTTGTTAGGTACCTCTGACGTGTGTTGTCACTGATGTTTGTTAGGTCCCTCTGACGTGTGTTGTCACTGATGCTTGTTAGCTACCTCTGACGTGTGTTGTCACTGATGCTTGTTAGGTCCCTCTGACATGTGTTGTCACTGATGCTTGTTAGCTACCTCTGACGTGTGTTGTCACTGATGTTTGTTAGGTACCTCTGACGTGTGTTGTCACTGATGCTTGTTAGGTCCCTCTGACATGTGTTGTCACTGATGCTTGTTAGCTACCTCTGACGTGTGTTGTCACTGATGTTTGTTAGGTACCTCTGACGTGTGTTGTCACTGATGCTTGTTAGGTACCTCTGACGTGTGTTGTCACTGATGTTTGTTAGGTACCTCTGACGTGTGTTGTCACTGATGCTTGTTAGGTACCTCTGACGTGTGTTGTCACTGATGCTTGTTAGGTACCTCTGACGTGTGTTGTCACTGATGCTTGTTAGGTACCTCTGACGTGTGTTGTCACTGATGTTTGTTAGGTCCCTCTGACGTGTGTTGTCACTGATGTTTGTTAGGTACCTCTGACGTGTGTTGTCACTGATGCTTGTTAGGTACCTCTGACGTGTGTTGTCACTGATGTTTGTTAGGTACCTCTGACGTGTGTTGTCACTGATGCTTGTTAGGTACCTCTGACGTGTGTTGTCACTGATGCTTGTTAGGTACCTCTGACGTGTGTTGTCACTGATGCTTGTTAGCTACCTCTGACGTGTGTTGTCACTGATGTTTGTTAGGTCCCTCTGACATGTGTTGTCACTGATGCTTGTTAGGTCCCTCTGACATGTGTTGTCACTGATGCTTGTTAGCTACCTCTGACGTGTGTTGTCACGGATGTTTGTTAGGTACCTCTGACGTGTGTTGTCACTGATGCTTGTTAGCTACCTCTGACGTGTGTTGTCACTGATGCTTGTTAGGTCCCTCTGACATGTGTTGTCACAGATGCTTGTTAGCTACATCTGACGTGTGTTGTCACTGATGTTTGTTAGGTACCTCTGACGTGTGTTGTCACTGATGTTTGTTAGGTACCTCTGACGTGTGTTGTCACTGATGTTTGTTAGGTCCCTCTGACGTGTGTTGTCACTGATGCTTGTTAGCTACCTCTGACGTGTGTTGTCACTGATGTTTGTTAGGTACCTCTGACGTGTGTTGTCACTGATGTTTGTTAGGTCCCTCTGACATGTGTTGTCACTGATGCTTGTTAGGTACCTCTGACGTGTGTTGTCACTGATGTTTGTTAGGTCCCTCTGACATGTGTTGTCACTGATGCTTGTTAGGTACCTCTGACGTGTGTTGTCACTGATGTTTGTTAGGTCCCTCTGACATGTGTTGTCACTGATGCTTGTTAGGTCCCTCTGACATGTGTTGTCACTGATGCTTGTTAGCTACCTCTGACGTGTGTTGTCACGGATGTTTGTTAGGTACCTCTGACGTGTTGTCACTGATGTACTTGCTTAGCACCTCTGACGTGTTTGTCACTGATGCTTGTTAGGTCCCTCTGACATGTGTTGTCACTGATGCTTGTTAGCTACCTCTGACATGTGTTGTCACTGATGCTTGTTAGCTACCTCTGACATGTGTTGTCACTGATGTTTGTTAGCTACCTCTGACGTGTGTTGTCACTGATGTTTGTTAGGTCCCTCTGACGTGTGTTGTCACTGATGTTTGTTAGGTCCCTCTGACGTGTGTTGTCACTGATGCTTGTTAGGTACCTCTGACGTGTGTTGTCACTGATGCTTGTTAGCTACCTCTGACGTGTGTTGTCACTGATGCTTGTTAGCTACCTCTGACGTGTGTTGTCACTGATGCTTGTTAGCTACCTCTGACGTGTGTTGTCACTGATGCTTGTTAGGTACCTCTGACGTGTGTTGTCACTGATGTTTGTTAGCTACCTCTGACGTGTGTTGTCACTGATGTTTGTTAGGTCCCTCTGACGTGTGTTGTCACTGATGCTTGTTAGCTACCTCTGACGTGTGTTGTCACTGATGCTTGTTAGGTACCTCTGACGTGTGTTGTCACTGATGCTTGTTAGGTCCCTCTGACGTGTGTTGTCACTGATGTTTGTTAGGTCCCTCTGACGTGTGTTGTCACTGATGTTTGTTAGGTACCTCTGACGTGTGTTGTCACTGATGTTTGTTAGGTACCTCTGACGTGTGTTGTCACTGATGTTTGTTAGGTACCTCTGACGTGTGTTGTCACTGATGTTTGTTAGGTCCCTCTGACGTGTGTTGTCACTGATGCTTGTTAGGTACCTCTGACGTGTGTTGTCACTGATGCTTGTTAGGTCCCTCTGACGTGTGTTGTCACTGATGCTTGTTAGCTACCTCTGACGTGTGTTGTCACTGATGCTTGTTAGCTCCCTCTGACGTGTGTTGTCACTGATGCTTGTTAGGTACCTCTGACGTGTGTTGTCACTGATGCTTGTTAGCTACCTCTGACGTGTGTTGTCACTGATGCTTGTTAGCTACCTCTGACGTGTGTTGTCACTGATGCTTGTTAGGTACCTCTGACGTGTGTTGTCACTGATGCTTGTTAGCTACCTCTGACGTGTGTTGTCACTGATGTTTGTTAGGTACCTCTGACGTGTGTTGTCACGATGCTTGCTTAGGTACCTCTGACATGTGTTGTCACTGATGCTTGTTAGCTACCTCTGACGTGTGTTGTCACTGATGCTTGTTAGGTACCTCTGACGTGTGTTGTCACTGATGCTTGTTAGCTACCTCTGACGTGTGTTGTCACTGATGCTTGTTAGGTACCTCTGACGTGTGTTGTCACTGATGCTTGTTAGGTACCTCTGACATGTGTTGTCACTGATGCTGGTTAGCTACCTCTGACCTGTGTTGTCACTGATGCTTGTTAGGTACCTCTGACGTGTGTTGTCACTGATGCTTGTTAGCTACCTCTGACGTGTGTTGTCACTGATGCTTGTTAGGTACCTCTGACGTGTGTTGTCACTGATGCTTGTTAGCTACCTCTGACGTGTGTTGTCACTGATGCTTGTTAGGTACCTCTGACGTGTGTTGTCACTGATGCTTGTTAGGTACCTCTGACATGTGTTGTCACTGATGCTTGTTAGCTACCTCTGACGTGTGTTGTCACTGATGCTTGTTAGGTACCTCTGACATGTGTTGTCACTGATGCTTGTTAGGTACCTCTGACGTGAGTTGTCACTGATGCTTGTTCGCTACCCCTGACGTGTGTTGTCACTGATGCTTGTTAGCTACCTCTGACGTGTGTTGTCACTGATGCTTGTTAGCTACCTCTGACGTGTGTTGTCACTGATGCTTGTTAGGTACCTCTGACGTGTGTTGTCACTGATGCTTGTTAGCTACCTCTGACGTGTGTTGTCACTGATGCTTGTTAGCTACCTCTGACGTGTGTTGTCACTGATGCTTGTTAGGTACCTCTGACGTGTGTTGTCACTGATGCTTGTTAGGTACCTCTGACGTGTGTTGTCACTGATGCTTGTTAGGTCCCTCTGACGTGTGTTGTCACTGATGCTTGTTAGGTACCTCTGACGTGTGTTGTTACTGATGCTTGTTAGGTCCCTCTGACATGTGTTGTCACTGATGTTTGTTAGGTACCTCTGACATGTGTTGTCACTGATACCACCTAGGTCCCTCTGACATGTGTTGTCACTGATACCACCTAGGTCCCTCTGACTTTTGTTGTCACTGATACCACCTAGGTCCCTCTGACTTGTGTTGTCACTGATACCACCTAGGTCCCTCTGACATGTGTTGTCACTGATACCACCTAGGTCCCTCTGACTTTTGTTGTCACTGATACCACCTAGGTCCCTCTGACTTGTGTTATCACTGATACCACCTAGGTCCCTCTGACTTGTGTTGTCACTGATACCGCCTAGGTCCCTCTGAGTTGTGTTGTCACTGATACCACCTAGGTCCCTCTGATTTATGTTGTCACTGATACCACCTAGGTACCTCTGACTTGTGTTGTCACTGATACCACCTAGGTCCCTCTGACTTGTGTTGTCACTGATACCACCTAGGTCCCTCTGACTTGTGTTGTCACTGATACCACCTAGGTCCCTCTGATTTATGTTGTCACTGATACCACCTAGGTACCTCTGACTTGTGTTGTCACTGATACCACCTAGGTCCCTCTGACTTGTGTTGTCACTGATACCACCTAGGTCCCTCTGACTTGTGTTGTCACTGATACCACCTAGGTCCCTCTGACTTGTGTTGTCACTGATACCACCTAGGTCCCTCTGACTTGTGTTGTCACTGATACCACCTAGGTCCCTCTGACTTGTGTTGTCACTGATACCACCTAGGTCCCTCCTCACTGACTCCTTATCAATGATAGCTTCTAGATTTCTTTCTCTTGTGTTAATATTTGATCACACAATCTCCATTTTTTTCACTTGGCTGGCTGTCACTTTTCCCTATTTCCATTACAGCTCACTTATCTACAGTAAATTCCATCAGCTATCTGTCTCTTCGTATAATAAAATTTTCTTTGTCAGTCATTGCAGACTCGCAGAGATACGTTTCAAGGAGTTTTTTCTAGCGACGTGGCTGCTGCACGGTAGAGATGTATCGGATATCCGCATCCGTGAAACATCCGCACAATTTCTCACATCCGCATCTGCATTTTGCTGTAAACAGATATCCACAGCCGCGAAATAAGTAAGACATCCTCATACACATCCGCATCCGCGGATATCTAAATTTTCACATCCGATACATTTCTACAGTGTCTAGTACTGCCTAGTAGAGATGTATCGGACATCCGCATCCGCGGAACATCCTCGCAATTTCTTACATCGGCATCTACATTTTACTGTAAATAGATATCCGCATCTGCAAAATAAGTAAGACATCCTCATACACATCCTCATCCGCGGATATCTAAATTTTCACATCCGATACGTCTCTACTGCACGTACCACATACACATTGAACTCTATTCCGTCTCTTCCTTTCATATGCTGTGCATTTCCCCGTCTCCTTTCATATATATTTTTCCTTCAACACTGGGCATGCCCTGTTTCACTCCTACAGTATACACCTCTTGCTAGGATTCTACTGCATGCCTCTTGTTCATTCTATGTTACTATGCTTGCATCCCTCCTTCTCTCTCGTCTACTTATCTTTTCCCCCTCCCTGCCTACCCCTCGACCATTAATCTCACTCATTGCCTCAGTGATTACCTTCATCAAGGGCCTCTTCCCCCTCATTACCCAGGCGTGGGCTAGCTCTCTCTCTCTCTCATGTACTGCTACCCAACACTAGGATAGGAAATGTTTGATGCTCCCTATTTCTACTCAGTCTTCATCTTCCCCTCTCATCTCTTTCCCTCACTGCCTCTCCACTCCTTCCCTACGCATCCTCGATCCCTTTCTCTTTCTTCCACCCCTTTCTTCCCTCCATCTCTTCTTGTTACTGCCATACGTATTGTTATCGTAGATTCACCGATATTTCTTCCATCTCAAAATGCCAGATCAAACTTATCACCACCACTCACCACTATCACTACCAGCACCTCCGCTAAACACCAACAATGTCTCCAACAGACGCATCTTGGAGGTTCATTCGGCGGACGAGTTCTACACAGTGATGGGCGTCCTCACCAGAGAGATGCTCACTTTCGGTCTTATGGACGCCAACCACCTGGTCCAGGTCAGTCTCTCTCTCTCTCTCTCTCTCTCTCTCTCTCTCTCTCTCTCTCTCTCTCTCTCTCTCTCTCTCTCTCTCTCTCTCTCTCTCTCTCTCTCTCTCTCTCCATAACAGGTAAAATTCTACACAGTACCGGTTACAGCTGCGATATCATTTGCATCCTTTAAAGCCTTTATGTTTTCTACTGTGAGGGTAATATTGGTTGTTCTGCAGCCTACTGCTAGTTGCACAGCCTGGTGCTAGTTGCACAGCCTGGTGCTAGTTGCACAGCCTGGTGCTGATTGCACAGCCTGGTGCTAGTTGCACAGCCTGCTGCTAGTTGCACAGCCTGCTGCTAGTTGCACAGCCTGCTGCTAGTTGCACAGCCTGCTGCTAGTTGCACAGCCTAGTGCTGGTTGCACAGCCTGGTGCTAGTTCCATCCACCTTGACGTGTCATCCTGAATGCTTAATGCACTTGCAATTACCCTTAAATGCAGTTAATCACGCACTAGGATCTCAGCTTCGTTGAATCATACAGTTGAATCTCTTAATCATATGGTTGGACCTCTGAATCATACACTTGGACTTCAGAATCATACACTTTGATCACTGAATCATACACTTGGACCTCCGAATCATGATAACTATTAGAGCGTGTATATCCGTATGTTGTGTGAATATACGTAGATAAATGTATCAGGCAGTGAGGATAATAATAATAATTTAATATTTATAATGGCAGTTGTTAAAACGTTATCATGCTTAATACGAACATCATCTAACAACATTAGCAATAGTTTTAAGAGAGAGAGAGATAGAGGGGTAAACTAGGCATACCTATGCTAGTTTGTAATTACAATTGAACTCTCAGAGGTGTGAGTAGCCTAAGGCCTCGTGTTTACGACTGGCATTAGCTTAATTACTCCTGTGTAAATAGCTCTTCTGATAACTCCACCCTGTGTAAATTATATCTGTTGATAACACCACAGAGTGTCAGTAACTGATGATACCCTGTGTAAATATGTGTTAATAACACCACCTTATGTCAATGACTGCTGATACCACCCTGTGTAAATATCTGTGATAGCGCCACAGAGTGCCCCCCCCCCCACACTCAATAATTTCACTGTATCATTATCATATATTCCACTCCTGGATGTTAAGTGCATTATACTTGGTATAATTGATCTCACTGGGTGCAGTCATATGTCTCACTCCAGGATGTTAACTATACACATGCAACGTGCAGGTTTAATATTTAATGGCGAATGTATATTAGGGTTTATATTAAAATGAGAACAGTGGTGATCGTAGTTAATGGTGACTTGGTGAGAGGTGTATACCGTATTTCGCGGCTTATTAGACGCATTTTTTTTCCCCAAAAATGTATCCAAAAACCACCCTCCGATGCTGCGTCTTATAAGCTGCAAAATACAGTATCTCTGTGTATATACACTGATACCGGCACTTTGGTAACGTGTATAATCTGTTAAGATTATACACGTGTATAATCTGTTAAGATTATACTAGGCTGGTGATGTGAAGTGACGGGAACATGGAGTACAGGAGCACTTTACTGCTCACTGAAGCTCTGTGCTACTACCAAGTAGGCTTTAATAGAGTTGAAAAAACCTGTAATGCAGTCCTGAGTTCTCTGAATAAAGTTTGCAATTAGTACTCTTGTCTTTATTATTTATAACTCAGTATAATAAAGATTATATACCGGCGAGTGGATGGGTAAGACACATACGCAACACTTGACTATCTTTATTACCCTGATATTTCGCCCCTGCAGTCTCGATGGAAGCTATGGTGGTGAACACAGCAAATCTGAAGGACTGGCCTCCTCAAACGTACTCTTTCATGGCTATAGGGACCGATCACCCCGTATCTACATCTCCACTACCGTTGTCACCTCCGTATTTCGGGCGAAACGTTTCGACAAGTGTTGTGCATGAGTGGTACGGCACGTTACTACCACCAGCGCAGATGATCTGAGCGTCACACAACACGTACATCAGGGAGAGTCTGGAGAAGTTGCCGAGGATTTTTCTTTTTTTACCCCCCTTGGAGACAAGGAACGTCCTTTCATCTCGCCGAACATGGGAAAATACCAGCGTGGGAAATGTCATCTATTCTACTGCAGTTAGATTATACTAGCATACGTAAGTGGGATTACCAGTAGACCCCTGGTCAGTGCCTGACCAGCCGGGCTGTGGCTCGTACGTCGGTTTACGTGCTACCAGCAGTAACAGCCTGGTTGATCAGGCCTTGATCCACCACGAGGCTTGGTCACAGACCGGGCCGCGGGGGTGTTGACCCCCGAAATCACCCTCCAGGTATAATCGTGCTTTAGTAACAACAATCATGAACGAAATGTAGCTTCGTGACCACCTACCTCAGAGATAGGTAGCACACAATACCGTCTCTCTCTCTCTCTCTCTCTCTCTCTCTCTCTCTCTCTCTCTCTCTCTCTCTCTCTCTCTCTCTCTCTCTCTCTCTCTCTCTCTCTCTCTCTCTCTCTCTCTCTCTCTCTCTCTCTCTCTCTCTGTCTCTCTCTCTCTGTCTCTCTCTCTCTGTCTCTCTCTCTCTCTCTCTCTCTCTCTCTCTCTCTCTCTGTCTCTGTCTCTGTCTCTGTCTCTCTCTCTCTCTCTCTCTCTCTCTCTCTCTCTCTCTCTCTCTCTGTCTCTGTCTCTGTCTCTGTCTCTGTCTCTGTCTCTGTCTCTCTCTCTCTCTCTCTCTCTCTCTCTCTCTCTCTCTCTCTCTCTCTCTGTCTCTGTCTCTGTCTCTGTCTCTGTCTCTGTCTCTGTCTCTGTCTCTGTCTCTGTCTCTCTCTCTCTCTCTCTCTCTCTCTCTCTCTCTCTGTCTCTGTC